>NC_054543.1:194770-467270 GCF_017654505.1 Polyodon spathula | reverse complement strand
CAGCGGCAAAACAACCGTACGGTTGTGTCCTAACATAATGCGTTGCTGTACTTGCTCATATCTAGTTAGCTGTCTGTTTGATTACGATACTGAACAATTATGTTGATGGCCCAGGTGTTCCGCTTCCTCGAGCAAATCTGGCTTTGATCCAAGTGCTGTCCTAATTCCAAATAAGCCGTTTTACAAACTGTAAATCCTGTGTGTGTGTGGTGACCTTTGTACTAGGAAATTGGATGGGAGCGAGGGAGGAGAGGAGTAATCCACCCACGATGTATTCCTAGCAGTTTGCCTGTTTTCCCCAATGAACTTTCAGTTTACTCAATGTAACGTGCAATGTCTCTTTATAATTTGGGAAAAGACAATGTCTAATTGTAATCATGCATGCTGATTTTACAAATAGTTTTAAGTAGACTTACCCTCACATACTATCGCTGGGTTTAGACTTACCCTCACATACTGTCACAGGGTTTATTGTATCTTGTGAAAATCCCAATCTTTTTTAAAAGTTGTGTTTTTGTGCCCTTTTTATTATTTGTCTTATGAAAGATTTAGGCTGCTCTTCAGCTGCCACGTGCATACAGACCAGCTCTTCAGCTGCCACGTGCATACAGACCAGCTCTTTAGCTGCCACGTGCATACAGACCAGCTCTTTAGCTGCCACGTGCATACAGACCAGCTCTTTAGCTGCCACGTGCATACAGACCAGCTCTTTAGCTGCCACGTGCATACAGACCAGCTCTTTAGCTGCCACGTGCATACAGACCAGCTCTTTAGCTGCCACGTGCATACAGACCAGCTCTTTAGCTGCCACGTGCATACAGACCAGCTCTTTAGCTGCCACGTGCATACAGACCAGCTCTTTAGCTGCCACGTGCATACAGACCAGCTCTTTAGCTGCCACGTGCATACAGACCAGCTCTTCAGCTGCCACGTGCATACAGACCACGCTCTTTAGCTGCCACGTGCATACAGACCAGCTCTTTTTTTCAGTTGTGCTTTCAAGAGAAATGCATGTAAAAAAACTACAGTACTGGTTGTTAGGAATGAGAAAGAAGTTATGCAACTTTAAAGATACATTTGTTGTGTGTTGAATATTGTATGTGGACACTCTACAATTGCACTTGTTCACTTTGTTGTGCCTGACTTGTAATATGTGAGTGAGACTAATTGTTCACATGAGATACTTTATTATATAGTAAAACACACAGACATGCACTGGAGTGGGTTAGTTGCAGGTTTCTGTTAGCCAGCGCACTTGTGAAATGTAAACTGTCCTGAGCATCACGCAGTTGAATAGAAACTAAATCCCTTGAAGGACTCGCCAGGGCCGTTATCTCAAACCCTTTCCAGTGAGAAACTAATAGCCTGAGCTTGAACCCTGAGCGAGTTTGCTGTGGACTCCTGAGTGAATGCGCAGCCTAGCCAGCGTTTTCTAACAGAGGGGTGGCTCTGAGCTGTTGCTTTGTGATTGGAACTTGTTTTGCCACAACTTGCTGCAGCAAAGTGAACAAGCAGTCATTGAGTTACTGCTCGCTAAAAAGACTGAAGAGGAGGTTTTCCACTCCCCAGTGCTAATACCTCAAACACTATGAACAAAATCTTGCTGTTCGCTTCCACCTCGTGACATCTGTTATATCGTTACAGAAGTTTGTTTCCAGGCAGGTCTTGTGTTTTTGGGCGTACAGTAAATCCTGATTTTGGTCAGTGTGTTAATTCAGTTTAAAATCAACAGTGCCAGTTAAGGGAAGTGTGCTGCATGTGTTGAAGATACTCTGTGTTCGTTTTCCACAGGCCCTGTATGTGTAATGAAGTCTTTCAGACTCCAGGGAGCTGAGTTATTATTGAGAACAGCTGCAGTTGCATTGTTGACTCAAGGGCTGAAACATGTCTCTCCACCCACTCTCTCTTTGTTCTTGCAACAGAGCAGATATTGTGAGAATAAGGACGAATGTTTCAGTGGTTTTGAGCCCCCCTCCCATGGGTGACAGCAGTGAATCTGGAGCCCATCTCTTCCTCTTACTGATGAGTGGAACTCGTGGTTGTGCTTCGTAATGATAATTCACCTCGTAATCACTGGGCTGTTTCTCAACACTTGAGTGTTGAATAAGGATTTCAGCATGTGTGTGTGTGTGTGTGTGTGTGTGTGTGTGTGTGTGTGTGTGGCTGATGGTTAAAATAAAGGAGACATCCAGATCCTTTCTTACACAGAGTGGAAGAAACCTTGCTCATTTCTATATTCAGTAAAACAAGCTGCGAGATGACGATCATGAGCTGCAGGATCCCTGTGTTTCACATCACGTTTGTGTGAGCGGGGCTGTTTGTTTTGAGCTGCAGGATCCCTGTGTTTCACATCATGTTTGTGTGAGCGGGGCTGTTTGAGCTGCAGGGTCCCTGTGTTTCACATCATGTTTGTGTGAGCGGGGCTGTTTGAGCTGCAGGGTCCCTGTGTTTCACATCACGTTTGTGTGAGCGGGGCTGTTTGAGCTGCAGGGCCCCTGTGTTTCACATCACGTTTGTGTGAGCGGGGCTGTTTGTTTTGAGCTGCAGGGTCCCTGTGTTTCACATCACGTTTGTGTGAGCGGGGCTGTTTGTTTTGAGCTGCAGGGCCCCTGTGTTTCACATCACGTTTGTGTGAGCGGGGCTGTTTGTTTTGAGCTGCAGGGTCCCTGTGTTTCACATCACGTTTGTGTGAGCGGGGCTGTTTGTTTTGAGCTGCAGGGTCTCTGTGTTTCACATGTGTGGGCTGCTTGTTTCCACAGGGAAGGAGGGCTGCACTGGCCAGAGCCACGTCCCTTTGAGAGATGGGTGGAGTTTCCTCTGTTGTAACAGTGATTGAAGACGATGGCTAGAAGAGTGTGGAGCTGCTTGTTCAGCATCTCCACTGCTGTTCTCTATGGCTCCCTCTCTCTGTTTGTCTCCATTCTGCACAACGTTTTCCTGCTTTACTATGTGGACACCTTCGTGTCTGTCTATAAAATTGATAAAGTCTCCTTCTGGGTTGGGGAGGTGAGTTAAAGATATTTATGCACACATATTTATTGCTTGCTTCCAAAACTGGAACTGCAAAAAAATACAATGTTGAAGTCATTTATTTCCCCTGACTTTTCTGCTGTCCTTTAAAAGTCCAGTTGATACCTGTTAAGCCTTTCGTGTTTTGCGTGCCAATCACAACAAAGAAACGTGTTTAACTAAATGGGCTTTTAAATCTTAAGTATTACTCTTTCATTTCAAAGCAGAAGCGAAGCTTTTTATTCTTGTAAATACAGTCGCACAGAACGATTGTAATAGTGTGTCCAGAATAAAATACTTTATTTTTCATTATAGCTTTAATAAAGATTAGTTGCTTAACATGTTGTGATCTCGTTTGTACGTTCTGCTTGGAAAACAAAAATGAAGCCTTGGCCGATTTAAGAGACAATTCAGTTATACAGAAAAACCTGTAAATGAAATCAGTGTTACGATGAACATTTCTCAGTGTGACTGAGAGACACAAATGGCTGAACATGTATCAATTGAATTCTTACAGGAGAGTAGAAAAGTCGAGATAAAACACAGAGAATTGGAAGCCCTATGTATATTTGACCTTTTGTAAAGTGAATTAACTGCTAAAAAGTGTATTCAGTACACCCATAGCTTGCTATCAGTTACTCATTCCTAGTGTTCCCAACTACTTTTCCATAGTTTAGCAATTTGTATCATGGCATGTCTTTTAACAGCTTGAGTTTGCTCTTCTAAACTTGGTTTCAGCTGTGCGGTCAAGTCGACAGCGCCTTAAGTTAAACTAGTTGTCTTGTCTCCCCAGACAGTGTTTCTCATATGGAACAGCCTGAACGACCCTCTCTTTGGCTGGATCAGTGATCGCTCCTTCCTCGGCTCACAGCAGTAAGTCTTTCCTTTTTGTTCTCTTCCACCCCTGTTAACCGCTTCCCTGTCGCCCTGCTTTCAAAATGAAGAAGTAATAGCCGGCCCGTCTCAGATTCGAAGCCAAGCGCTGACATGCTTACATCCTGTAGAAATGTAGAATGTCCTGAGTCAGAACTGGGTTGTGTTCTAGCTTCATGTGTGAAAACGATGCCAGGGTCAGTCACGTGGAAGAAGCGCACACGTTCACAATGAAGTGAAAGGGGTCTGTATCGCTGGATTACATAGGGAGGCTGTGGAGAGTGTATGAAGTGTTCATGTCAGAATCCAAGGCATGTTTAAGCAAGAAGAGGACCCTCTGCTCGATACATTTACCTGCAGGAGACGGGCCTTACCGACAGTAAAGCCCTCTTTTAATAGATAGAATGTAAAAATGAACAGTGTGCATTCAGTGTAAAGTTGCTAGCATACTTTCTGCTGCTGTCCCGAGTGGACACTTCTGTTTTAGAAAGTACTAAATGATCGTAGACTCTGTCTTCTCCACCATGAATTCTGTTTCCGTCTAATTTCTCTCCACCTCGTGCTCCCTGTAGAGCAGGGGTTCAGATCTCAAACCCACAGGTGGTTCTGAAGAGGCTGCAGGCTCTGTCCCGAACTGGCCCGCTGTTTGCACTCTCCTTCCTGGCATTCTGGGTGTCCTGGGCCAGGCCTGGGTTGCAGTTCCTCGTCTGCCTGTGTCTCTACGACGGCTTTCTCACCGTAGTGGACCTCAACCACAATGCCTTGCTGGCGGACCTGGCCGTGTCGGCCAGCGAGAGGACTCGGCTGAACTTCCACTGCTCGCTGTTCAGCGCCCTGGGCTCCCTGTCCGTCTTCATGTCCTACTCCTTCTGGGACAAGGAGAACTTCTTCTCCTTCAGGGTGTTCTGTGTGGCGCTGGCTGCCTTCTCCATCCTGGGCTTCAGCGTGGCCTGCTGGCTCCTGCGTCAGAGGTTTCGAGGTAGAGCCAGACAAGACGAGGAGGAGGACTCTGTCCTGAAAGAGTATGTTTGTGCTTCTTGAGGAGTGCGAGTAATGTTTTTGTAGAGGTGTTTCAGTACTTGGGGTTTATTACAGCTGTCTTTATGAAGGAGGTCATTCTAGTTGTTTTGAAGAAGGATGAAAATGAACAGGACTGAAAGAGTGTGTTTGTATTGTTAATGGTTTATAGATCTTTCAGTTCTAGGGTTTATTAAGAAAGATTCTAGTTGGTCTCAGGTTTTAAGGAGGGTGGATGATAAGTGTGCTGTGGTCTGTGGTCTGTGCTGTTGCAGTAATTGTCTCCCTGCTGTTCCCCTTGGCACTGGCAGGCTGTGTGTTGGACAGGCCCCTCTTGCTCAGGAGAAGGTGCTGACACTGAGGCAGTACCTGAAGCAGCTCTCCAAACACACAAACTTCCTCTGGTTTGCCTCCATGAACCTCGTCCAGGTGAACAGATAATTCCGTGTTTCCTTTGTATTCAATGAATGAGTAAATGATCTTGTGTAGCGCACAAACAGTCTAGCGTTGCCAGGCTGTTCTAAATCTCAAGCGTGCAGCACTGCCTTGAGAGCATCAGTATTATGAGGCTGTGTGTTTACTCACCCCTTGATTTGCTGCATCTTAATTAGGCACCAGAGATAGGGCAGCTCATATTTTACAGCAAGAAAGGGAAGCTCCTGGACTTTATCTGCTCTGGTTTTGTTACCATACACTGCTGAAGGAATTTGAATTTATATTTTAGAGAATTGTTGTGATTTCTTCAACTGCTTTGATTTAAAGCCAATTTTCATTGACTAAGTGACTTCAATTTAAATGTTGCGTTGCCACTGTGAAGATAATTAACAGAATACTGATCAATGTGCTGGAATTGATTAAAAGGAAATGGGAATTGGAATTGATTTTAAAAAGGACTCTGGCAATGATTAACAGCCTTCTCTAATCTTCCAGGTGTTTCACTGTCATTTCAATAACAATTTCTTCCCACTGTTTCTGGAGCATCTCCTTTCGGACCGAATCTCAGCCTCCACAGGATCCTTTCTGCTCGGTAAGAAACGTACAGGACAGCTACCTGCTAATACTGTACCAGACAAACAGGAACAGTGCAGCTACCTGCTAATACTGTACCAGCACCAGACAAACAGGAACAGTGCAGCTACCTGCTAATACTGCACCAGACAAACAGGAACAGTGCAGCTACCTGCTAATACTGCACCAGACAAACAGGAACAGTGCAGCTACCTGCTAATACTGTACCAGACAAACAGGAACAGTGCAGCTACCTGCTAATACTGTACCAGACAAACAGGAACAGTGCAGCTACCTGCTAATACTGCACCAGACAAACAGGAACAGTGCAGCTACCTGCTAATACTGTACCAGACAAACAGGAACAGTGCAGCTACCTGCTAATACTGCACCAGACAAACAGGAACAGTGCAGCTACCTGCTAATACTGCACCAGACAAACAGGAACAGTGCAGCTACCTGCTAATACTGTACCAGACAAACAGGAACAGTGCAGCTACCTGCTAATACTGCACCAGACAAACAGGAACAGTGCAGCTACCTGCTAATACTGCACCAGACAAACAGGAACAGTGCAGCTACCTGCTAATACTGTACCAGACAAACAGGAACAGTGCAGCTACCTGCTAATACTGTACCAGACAAACAGGAACAGTGCAGCTACCTGCTAATACTGTACCAGACAAACAGGAACAGTGCAGCTACCTGCTAATACTGTACCAGACAAACAGGAACAGTGCAGCTACCTGCTAATACTGTACCAGACAAACAGGAACAGTGCAGCTACCTGCTAATACTGCACCAGACAAACAGGAACAGTGCAGCTACCTGCTAATACTGTACCAGACAAACAGGAACAGTGCAGCTACCTGCTAATACCAATCAGTGTGCCAATGTATTAGAACACCAACATTTGTCATTTTATATTCTTTGTATACCTCCCTGCATAAAAACTTCTGGGTGCGATCATTGCAATTTTCAGTTGGCAATCAGTGATCTAGAAATAGGCACTCGTGTGAAAATGTTAGACCACTTTGATGCTTTAATTAGGCATCTTAAACAATGTCTAAAAAGTATCATGCATTTTACCATTAGTGGCTGTGTTCCTTTTCTCACTGTTTTAAATGAACTGCATGTGTGGCCTATTAGTCATCTGTTAAGTTAGACAATCACTTAGTTGCCTATTTTGACAGTTTTTCCAAGATGTTCATTTGTAGTGGTTTGGTTTCATATGCACAACAATTAAACTACAGAAGCAATGGGGTGTTCTAGTACATGTGCACACTGCTGAACTACAGAAGCAATGGGGTGTTCTAGTACATGTGCACACTGCTGAACTACAGAAGCAATGGGGTGCTCTAATACATGAGCACACTGCTGAACTACAGAAGCAATGGGGTGTTCTAGTACATGTGCACACTGCTGAACTACAGAAGCAATGGGGTGCTCTAATACATGAGCACACTGCTGAACTACAGAAGCAATGGGGTGCTCTATTACATGAGCACACTGCTGAACTACAGAAGCAATGGGGTGTTCTAATACATGTACATACTGCTGTAGGTCTACCCTTTTAAATAAGCACATCTCTGTCATGTGTCCTTCAGGATTCTCGTACATCGCCCCCCACCTGAATAACCTCTACTTCCTGTCCCTGTGTGGTCGCTATGGAGTCTACACTGTGGTTCGCTGGCTGTTCTTTCTTAAACTCATCCTCAGTGTCATAATGCTGCTGGCAGGACCAGACCAGATCTACTTGCTGTGTATCTTTATAGCCAGGTAACTCCTCCAATAAAACCATTCAAAGAAACTTCACTTTTAATAAAAAATGTCTGTCCTGCAGTGATTGTGTGTTCAGTGTTGTGTCTGTATGAAGGAGTGTGATTGTCTGCCTCTCTCTCTCTCTCCTGCAGTGTGTTCAGTGTTGTGTCTGTATGAAGGAGTGTGATTGTCTGCCTCTCTCTCTCTCACTCTCTCTCTCCTGCAGTGTGTTCAGTGTTGTGTCTGTATGAAGGGGTGTGATTGTCTGCCTCTCTCTCTCTCTCTCTCTCTCTCTCTCTCTCTCTCTCTCTCTCTCTCTCTCCTGCAGTGTGTTCAGTGTTGTGTCTGTATGAAGGGGTGTGATTGTCTGCCTCTCTCTCTCTCTCCTGCAGTGTGCTCAGTGTTGTGTCTGTATGAAGGGGTGTGATTGTCTGCCTCTCTCTCTCTCTCCTGCAGTGTGCTCAGTGTTGTGTCTGTATGAAGGGGTGTGATTGTCTGCCTCTCTCTCTCTCTCTCTCCTGCAGTGTGTTCAGTGTTGTGTCTGTATGAAGGAGTGTGATTGTCTGCCTCTCTCTCTCTCTCTCTCTCTCTCTCTCTCTCTCTCTCTCTCTCTCTCTCCTGCAGTGTGTTCAGTGTTGTGTCTGTATGAAGGAGTGTGATTGTCTGCCTCTCTCTCTCTCTCTCTCTCTCTCTGCAGTGTGTTCAGTGTTGTGTCTGTATGAACTCTGTGATTGTCTGCCTCTCTCTCTCTCTCACTCTCTCTCTCCTGCAGTGTGTTCAGTGTTGTGTCTGTATGAAGGGGTGTGATTGTCTGCCTCTCTCTCTCTCTCTCTCTCTCTCTCTCTCTCTCTCCTGCAGTGTGTTCAGTGTTGTGTCTGTATGAAGGGGTGTGATTGTCTGCCTCTCCTCTCTCTCTCTCTCTCTCTCTCTCCTGCAGTGTGTTCAGTGTTGTGTCTGTATGAAGGGGTGTGATTGTCTGCCTCTCTCTCTCTCTCTCTCTCTCTCTCTCTCTCTCTCTCTCTCCTGCAGTGTGTTCAGTGTTGTGTCTGTATGAAGGGGTGTGATTGTCTGCCTCTCTCTCTCTCTCTCTCTCTCCTGCAGTGTGTTCAGTGTTGTGTCTGTATGAAGGAGTGTGATTGTCTGCCTCTCTCTCTCTCTCTCTCTCTCTCTCTCCTGCAGTGTGTTCAGTGTTGTGTCTGTATGAAGGGGTGTGATTGTCTTCTCTCTCTCTCTCTCTCTCTCTCTCTCTCTCCTGCAGTGTGTTCAGTGTTGTGTCTGTATGAAGGGGTGTGATTGTCTGCCTCTCTCTCTCTCTCTCTCTCTCTCCTCTCTCTCTCTCTCTCTGCAGTGTGTTCAGTGTTGTGTCTGTATGAAGGGGTGTGATTGTCTGCCTCTGTCTCTGTCCTGCAGTAATCGTGTGTTCACTGAGGGGACCTGCAAGCTCTTGAACCTGGTGATCAGTGACCTGGTTGATGAGGATCTTGTAATGAACCGGCGGCAGCAGGCAGCCTCCGCGCTGCTCTTCGGCATGGTCGCCTTGGTAACCAAGCCGGGACAGACCTTTGCACCGCTCATCGGAACCTGGCTGCTGTGTGTGTATACAGGTACTGGCACCGCTCGGGGCTGCTCTGTGTGTGTGTGTGTGTGTGTGTGTGTGAGTGTGTGTACACAGGTACTGGCACCGCTCGGGGCTGCTGTGTGTGTGTGTGTGTGTGTGTGTGTGTGTGTATACAGGTACTGGCACCGCTCGGGGCTGCTCTGTGTGTGTGTGTACACAGGTACTGGCACCGCTCGGGGCTGCTGTGTGTGTACACAGATACTGGCACCGCTCGGGGCTGCTCTGTGTGTGTGTGTGTGTATATACAGGTACTGGCACCCTCGGGGCTGCTCTGTGTGTGTGTGTACACAGGTACTGGCACCGCTCGGGGCTGCTGTGTGTGTGTGTGTACACAGATACTGGCACCGCTCGGGGCTGCTCTGTGTGTGTGTGTGTGTGTGTACACAGGTACTGGCACCGCTCGGGGCTGCTCTGTGTGTGTGTGTGTGTGTACACAGGTACTGGCACCGCTCGGGGCTGCTGTGTGTGTGTGTGTGTGTGTACACAGGTACTGGCACCGCGCGGGGCGACTGTGTGTGTGTGTGTGTGTGTGTGTGTGTGTGTGTGTGTGTGTACACAGGTACTGGCACCGCTCGGGACTGCTGTGTGTGTGTGTGTACACAGGTACTGGCACTGCTCGGGGCTGCTCTGTGTGTGTGTGTGTGTGTGTGTATACAGGTACTGGCACCGCTCGGGGCTGCTCTGTGTGTGTGTACACAGGTACTGGCACCGCTCGGGGCTGCTCTGTGTGTGTGTGTGTGCGTACACAGGTACTGGCACCGCTCGGGGCTGCTGTGCGTGTGTGTGTGTGTGTGTACACAGGTACTGGCACCGCTCGGGGCTGCTCTGTGTGTGTACACAGGTACTGGCACCGCTCAGGCTGCTGCAAAATAAGATTCTCCCCTCTGTGTCCTGATCTCTTAAGTAATCCTTTACCATAGTTCTGTTTTATTATTATTATTACTATATTTAAAATATGTACATGCAGGCCTGTCCTTAAGATGAACTACTGCTCGCTGCCCCAGACCCTCCACCTTCCTCCCCTTCTGACCGTCTCTCCCAGGATATGAAATACTGCTCGCTGCCCCAGACCCTCCACCTTCCTCCCCTTCTTGCCGTCTCTCCCAGGATATGAAATACTGCTCGTTGCCCCAGACCCTCCACCTTCTTCCCCTTCTCACAGTCTCCCCCAGGATATGAAATACTGCTCGCTGCCCCAGACTCTCCACCTTCCTCTTCTCACTGTCTCGTCTGTTGCTCTGTCTCCCCCAGGACATGACATTTTCCAGCGAGACCCTCTGCAGGAAGTGGTCCGCACCCAGGAGATGTGGAACCCTGCCTGGTTCAGCACTCTGCGGCAGGGCTGCTTCTACCTGCTGGTCTTCATTCCCATCACCTGCGCCTTCCTGCAGCTGCTGGCCTGGTCCCAGTTCTCACTTCACGGCAAGCGTCTGCAGAGCATAAAGTTACAGAGGCAGAGTGCTTTACAGGAACTTCCTATTGATGTGAAAGATATCTGATCAAAACTTTAAACAACTGCCAAAGCTGGAGGGGCACCGTTCGTGTGCGTGTGCAAACCAAACCTGCCTTACTTTGATAGAGCAAACATTCCATTCCAGTACAATTTAAATATGGACCACAGATTATGGACCAAAAAAAATGGTTTTACTTTAATGGTTTATACGCTTGGATGTTTTTAAGGTGTAAAAAGAGCATGGATTTGTCCATATGTCTGTCTGGATTGTGCTGCTGTCCAAGTGCAAATCAATTCAGCAGCATCACCTCTTTGATTGAATGGCTTTTACATCTCGTCCATGTCGTGTAAATTACAGCCATTGGAAAAATACATGGAATTACATTAATGTGCCAAAACAAACTTTCTAGATTTTTAAACATCTGATGACTTTTTACACATTTTTAAATGAACTGTAGATCATAGAACAAGAACACACATATATGTAAACCAGTGTTTGAAACATGACTCTGTGTGGATAGATAGATAGATAGATCTCTGTCGCTCTACACACCTGTTAACAAACTTACCCTAAAACCTTGAAGAAATGATTCAGTGTTACAAGGCTGAGTGTGTCAGACTGGTAACCTGCAACTTTGTTGGTTTTATATTTTACTTTATATTTATAAAAAAAAAAAAAAAAGTTTAAATCTTAACCCTTTTATTTATTTAGAATGTATGAATAAGGGATTTGTGTGGATTCAATGTGGTGGTTTTTATATCTCACACAACCTGAAAATGTCTAGATAAATGTTTGTATAATATTTTATTACATTTGTATTAAAAAGGGTATAAAAAAAACATTATTTGAAACCAGTTCTGGGGCTAGAGTTTACATAATTAAATTGCTTTTTTTCCTTATATTTTATATAGTATAGATATGGACCAAGCCTCCCCCCCAAAAAAATGGCAAGAAGGAGAAATCTCATTGGCTAACAAGTGTTCCGGCCTGTGTAAAACACGTGCCCACACAAGCATGGCTTGGAACGTCAAGCGCCATCAATCTCACAGGTTCATTTGACAGACGCTGTGCTTTGGGTGGGGCTATTTTATGAAAGCAGTAACACACAACAGACAGGATGTTCACACTTTGGTTGAATACACACATGCACACCTTGCATATGGAACATGTACTTCGTGAGAGAATCTGTATCCCTCTGGAGGAAGGTATTTTGGAGGCACCCATACATTTCTTTTTATATTTTGTATCAAATTGATATTAAACTTGCTAGGGACATTCCTTAAACAGATCCCTCAGGATATGGGCAGCATTTATTGGTAGGACTAATGAAGGCTGTGTGGTCTAGTGCCTATTGCTGAGAACTGAACAAACACAACTTTATATATACACATATACGATAGATACTGTCTGCCAAGGATAGTGGCTGTTACCTGCTCATCTAAACTCACCTCTTCTTGTCTTCAAATGAACACATGAATCCCTTTCAGTTTCTTGGTTGTATATCAGTAGTTGTGTTTATGCACAGGTCTGCTAGTGTTGTGTAAGATGAGTGTCTTCTGGACAGTAAACTAAGCAGCTGAGCAGAAAGATGGGCATTTCTCTCTTCAGTAAGCTTGACTGGATGCTAGTTATCAAAAAAGCTTCTAGAATTCATTCAAAACAAACAGTTGGTCACAGATTTATTTATTTTTAAAGTAAGAAGAGTTGAGACTACATTTTGTTCTGAAACACCATGGCAGATTAAATTTAATCTTTTTTAATAGTAACATGTATAAACAACGTTTAATATTGTGGCTGACTCTTGTCCTCCTGCTTGTCTCATCAATTTCAGTAGAGAGACCGTCCATCTGTCAGTCAGAGCCCTGGCTGTGATCCCATGCTTACAGCAGGACTGTACAACAGGCTGCTTTCTTTACACATTGTATGCTTATACAGAACATCTTTGTTATTTCATTAATAATTAGAGCCTGAAAGCAGCATGGCTACCACCCATCATTTTCCCTTTAGACACTTCCAAAGTAAATATAGCCATCAATCATTCTTTCAAAATCTCATAAAAAATGTGACTAATTCCCACACTCACATACCAAGGTTTTGTCACAGAAAACATTCCTAGCATGTCTTATATTTATTTCAGAGGATTTTTTTAAAAAAAGCAAAACATTATTGGACTACTGGTCCATTGACAAGTAAAAAATGAATTAGTGTCAGAAAAGCAAGACAATAAAGCAGCAATGGAATAATACAAATAATATTCAAATTGTGCTTACAAATCAAAAAGATATAGAGATTAAAGAAGACAGGACCCCATTATCGGTCACACACTACAGACCGGACAGTATTGTAAAACACAGATGTTTCCCTTCAGAAACCCTGTCTACTGTTGTACAGTAATCATTCACAAAGCTGAAACCATGCTAATGTGAGTGCAGATATGAAGTGAAGTTCAACCCATTACTTGTTATGGACAGTGCTTGCGTTGTCTTATCATACAATTTCCCAATGTATTTACCTAGAACATCAAAAGCTTGCCAATAAACTACTGTATCTTTTAATCTCTACAGTTGCTTATAAAAAAAGTAAAAACACATAAATAAGTCAACATGCAGTGCACGATCTGAAAGCCACACGACTCTCAGTGTCCTTGTCAAAAAAGTGCAATAGATACCTTAGCCTTGCCTAGCCTTGGCGCTTGGGTGTATTGAGTTTCCAGCCTCCAGTACATATGGGGGGGGGGGGTTTGGATGGGATTAATCCATACTGGCTGCAGATCTGCAGTGGGCACAGATTGTGGGGGAGCCTGCCCCGCAATATATGACAAGCACATGAACGGAAGGCATTACAATATATGAGACAAGTCTGTGAATGGAAGGCATGGCCGTCTTGGTTTTAATTCATGTGTGTCTATGATTAGAGTAAAGCTGGTAAAGGCTCACACTGCTATGTAATGTCTACATTCAATGCTTAAAAGTATATAAGTAGAAAAAAGTGAATAATGTATTCCAGGAATAATATTCCAATGGGATACAGATCAGACACAGAGAGGTCAATACTCCCCATGATAACTGATGAGCACTACAGTCTGATATTCCAGTTTAATATTTACTAAGCAAGTGGATACAGAATGGGGATCGTGTATCATTTGGATCTGTCCAGAATAGCTAAACAAAATGGCTAGACTTTACCAAAACATTTTCTAAAAGTGTTTTTATATGAAATGTACATACACTCCATATGTACATACACACACAGGTGCGTTGGTGGTACGCTGTCTGTACACACACAGGTGCGTTGGTGGTACGCTGTCTATGTACACACACAGGTGCGTTGGTGCTATGCTGTCTATGTACACACACAGGTGCGTTGGTGGTACGCTGTCTATGTACACACACAGGTGCGTTGGTGCTATGCTGTCTATGTACACACACAGGTGCGTTGGTGGTACGCTGTCTGTACACACACAGGTGCATTGGTGGTACGCTGTCTATGTACACACACAGGTGCGTTGGTGCTATGCTGTCTATGTACACACACAGGTGCGTTGGTGGTACGCTGTCTGTACACACACAGGTGCATTGGTGGTACGCTGTCTATGTACACACACAGGTGCGTTGGTGCTATGCTGTCTATGTACACACACAGGTGCGTTGGTGGTACGCTGTCTGTACACACACAGGTGCGTTGGTGGTACGCTGTCTGTACACACACAGGTGCATTGGTGGTACGCTGTCTATGTACACACACAGGTGCGTTGGTGCTATGCTGTCTATGTACACACACAGGTGCGTTGGTGGTACGCTGTCTGTACACACACAGGTGCATTGGTGGTACGCTGTCTATGTACACACACAGGTGCGTTGGTGGTACGCTGTCTGTACACACACAGGTGCATTGGTGGTACGCTGTCTATGTACACACACAGGTGCATTGGTGCTATGCTGTCTATGTACACACACAGGTGCGTTGGTGGTACGCTGTCTGTACACACACAGGTGCATTGGTGGTACGCTGTCTATGTACACACACAGGTGCGTTGGTGCTATGCTGTCTATGTACACACACAGGTGCGTTGGTGGTACGCTGTCTGTACACACACAGGTGCATTGGTGGTACGCTGTCTATGTACACACACAGGTGCGTTGGTGGTACGCTGTCTGTACACACACAGGTGCATTGGTGGTACGCTGTCTATGTACACACACAGGTGCATTGGTGCTATGCTGTCTATGTACACACACAGGTGCGTTGGTGGTACGCTGTCTGTACACACACAGGTGCATTGGTGGTACGCTGTCTATGTACACACACACAGGTACATTGGTGGTATGCTGTATGACAAATGGTTAAAATAAGTCAGTAATTTGGTAGCAGAGCATCTTCAAAGACACACTTCTAACTCATTCCTGTCTCCCGCTGCTCAGCTCAGTTCAACACTAAAGACACAATAAAAACAGCAGCAGTAACAAGATCTTGAAGGGGCTGGAAAGGCTGATGTAGAGCCAGAAGCAAGTCCTTCCATCAGGACAGAATGAGAATGGGGGAGAGCAGCTGGAAAGGCTGATGTAGAGCCAGAAGCAAGTCCTTCCATCAGGACAGAATGAGAATGGAGGAGAGCAGCTGGAAAGGCTGACGCAGAGCCAGAAGCAAGTCCTTCAGTCAGGGAATGGGAATGGGGGAGAGCGGCTGGAAAGGCTGACGCAGAGCCAGAAGCAAGTCCTTCAGTCAGGGAATGGGAATGGGGGAGAGGGGCTGGAAAGGCTGACACAGAGCCACAAGCAAGTCCTTCAGTCAGGACAGGGAATGGGAATGGGGGAGAGGGCCTACACCAAATAATCCCTGTGTTTGTTTGTTTGTTTGCTTGCTTGTTTTCCACCCTCCTCCTCTCTGCTCTCAGCTCCCCTGCCCCTCTCACCCACACCAGCGCGCTCCTCACTGCAGTGGATCAGTTCAGAGCAGGCCACGGCGCCCTCCAGTGGTCGTTAGAAGGTTTTCCTGTGGATGGCTCTGGCACCGTCTTCTTCATACTCCTTCTTAGAGACCCACATTTTCTTAAAGGTGTCCAGGGAGGCCAGAATGGAGCCGCTGTGGGAGACACAGTTTAAAAAAACAACAGGCAGATTGACGGAACAACAATTTGCATTTTATGGGCCCAATTTTGGAAAGGGGTTTCATTTTCGGTGGAAACGGCAAATCCACTGAATTTTTCCACCAGTTAATCTGTTAAAAAATATCCTTCTATTTTCTAGTGACCTGTCGTTTTACCCGCTGGCGGACAGCATTTCATGCATCATCATCTGTGGTTCTGAGGAGCTTTAAATGAAGAAGTCATGAGCATTTAAGATGTCAATCTGCCAAGAAAATGATTCACATGCATATTGAACGATTTCAAGGATTTCCCTGCATATTTTCACAGTATTGAACACTGATGTTACTTTTTAAAAGGCGAACAGTATGTGCAAGCCTAGATAGACTCGTTAGGGAAGGTAGCTTAAAGATACCTTTCAGCACCCCACTAAATATTGTTCTAGCATCACTGCTTCCAAATGCAGAAAATATATTCTTTGCCTAAAATGACGCGGTCTATAAACTCTCCCCCTTGTCCTCGGATGCTCTCGTGCTTCCTCAATGATAACAGCAGCTGCTACTAACACAGGATCAGGGTGACTGGACCTGAAGAAGTGCTGTCACTCTTTTTATACGGCAGATAAATGCATTGACCATTCTGAAGCAGACAGAAAGCTAACTGGTAGAAGTTGAAATTATCCACCACTGGTCTTTGGAAAATAGACACAGATTCTGATATCATTATATATTCCACCAGCAGCTTCAGAAACAGAGGGGCAGAAAAAACAGGGCAAATAACGGGGTACAGCACTACCCTCCAGCGGATCTCCATGGTCTCCACTGACAGGGGAGTGATTTGTGCAGCAGTGAGTAGCCATGAGGTCCCAGAATCAATGGTGTTGAAAAGCAGTCTTTAGTTTCTCACATAGCTGTACCCTCGGAGAAACAAATGGGAATACAACGAATGACTCTATTAAACTTACCCAATCCAGGTAGAATATAACCTCTCCTGAGGAGCAGAGATCTGGAAAAAAGAAAACCCAAAGTCAAGGCAAGAAGAGGATTTCACGGTTTCTTATTGTGGATAACTTTATGTCACTGTCCGGTTTATATACAGGTTGATTTGAACTTACTTTAATTTTTACATCTTTTGGAGCCAGCTTCTTCACTTCGCTCAACAGTCGATCTCCAAATCCTAAACAAAAACAAATCCAGCAATACTAACATGTAATAACTGAAGTGTTAAGAGTTAAGTGTTTAAATGTGCTGAAGCAACACAGACATCTATTCTGCTCTCTGTGTCACGACTGATAACAGATAGCAACTAGCCTTTAAAAGAAATGATAGAACAGCAGACCCATCTAGTGGTAATACAGGTATGAATCGAGCATGGAATTTAACCTAAAATCATTTTCATTAAATCGATAACCTGCATGTCAGAAGAACAGTCACAACATAGCAGACGACAGCCGTTTCAATCAAAACCACACACCTCACTTAACTGCTGAAGTTCAAGCAGAATTGTTTATGTTTGATGAACTCTGTATGCAGTGACCCAAGCCCAGCAGACACACCCTTCACTTTCATTGTGCTGTCTTGTGTGTGTGTTTGTGGATGTGTGTCTGCAGTCTCACCCCTGAACAGCGTGGAGCCCCCTGACAATACAATGTTTGAGAAGAGTGTTCTCCGCAGGTCCAGGTCGGATTTCTGGATGGCAAAGACCAGCACCTCATGGATGCCCTCACACTCCTCTCCCACCAGGTCTGGTCTGAACAGCAGCTCAGGGGCACGGAACCGGGCCGGGCCGATCTGCAAGCACAACCCAAAAGACATGGAACTGTGGAACTGCGGGATCAGCAGAAAAACACTGCTCTGAACTGTGGAACTGCAGGGTCAGTAGACACACTGCTCTGAACTGTGGAACTGCAGGATCAGTGGACACACTGCTCTGAACTGTGGAACTGCAGGATCAGCAGATACACACTGCTCTGAACTATCGAACTGCAGGGTCAGTAGACACACACTGCTCTGAACTATCGAACTGCAGGGTCAGTAGATACACACTGCTCTGAACTATCGAACTGCAGGGTCAGTAGACACACACTGCTCTGAACTATCGAACTGCAGGGTCAGTAGACACACACTGCTCTGAACTATTGAACTGCAGGGTCAGTAGATACACACTGCTCTGAACTGTGGAACTGCAGGGTCAGTAGATACACACTGCTCTGAACTGTGGAACTGCAGGGTCAGTAGACACACACTGCTCTGAACTATCGAACTGCAGGGTCAGTAGACACACACTGCTCTGAACTGTGGAACTGCGGGATCAGCAGAAAAACACTGCTCTGAACTGTGGAACTGCAGGGTCAGTAGACACACACTGCTCTGAACTGTGGAACTGCAGGATCAGTAGACACACACTGCTCTGAACTGTGGAACTGCAGGGTCAGTAGACACACACTGCTCTGAACTGTGGAACTGCAGGATCAGCAGATACACACTGCTCTGAACTATCGAACTGCAGGGTCAGTAGACACACACTGCTCTGAACTGTGGAACTGCAGGATCAGCAGACACACACTGCTCTGAACTATCGAACTGCAGGGTCAGTAGACACACACTGCTCTGAACTATCGAACTGCAGGGTCAGTAGACACACACTGCTCTGAACTATCGAACTGCAGGGTCAGTAGACACACACTGCTCTGAACTATGGAACTGCAGGGTCAGTAGACACACACTGCTCTGAACTGTGGAACTGCAGGGTCAGTAGACACACACTGCTCTGAACTGTGGAACTGCAGGGTCAGTAGACACACACTGCTCTGAACTGTCGAACTGCAGGGTCAGTAGACACACACTGCTCTGAACTATCGAACTGCAGGGTCAGTAGACACACACTGCTCTGAACTGTGGAACTGCAGGGTCAGTAGACACACACTGCTCTGAACTATCGAACTGCAGGGTCAGTAGACACACACTGCTCTGAACTATGGAACTGCAGGGTCAGTAGACACACACTGCTCTGAACTGTGGAACTGCAGGGTCAGTAGACACACACTGCTCTGAACTATCGAACTGCAGGGTCAGTAGACACACACTGCTCTGAACTATGGAACTGCAGGGTCAGTAGACACACACTGCTCTGAACTATCGAACTGCAGGGTCAGTAGACACACACTGCTCTGAACTATCGAACTGCAGGGTCAGCAGACACACACTGCTCTGAACTATCGAACTGCAGGGTCAGCAGACACACACTGCTCTGAACTATCGAACTGCAGGGTCAGTAGACACACACTGCTCTGAACTATCGAACTGCAGGGTCAGTAGATACACACTGCTCTGAACTATCGAACTGCAGGGTCAGTAGATATACACTGCTCTGAACTATCGAACTGCAGGGTCAGTAGACACACAGTGCTCTGAACTATGGAACTGCAGGGTCAGTAGACACACACTGCTCTGAACTGTGGAACTGCAGGGTCAGTAGACACACACTGCTCTGAACTATGGAACTGCAGGATCAGCAGATACACACTGCTCTGAACTATCGAACTGCAGGGTCAGTAGACACACACTGCTCTGAACTATCGAACTGCAGGGTCAGTAGATACACACTGCTCTGAACTGTGGAACTGCAGGATCAGCAGACACACACTGCTCTGAACTATCGAACTGCAGGGTCAGTAGATACACACTGCTCTGAACTATCGAACTGCAGGGTCAGTAGACACACACTGCTCTGAACTGTGGAACTGCAGGATCAGCAGACACACACTGCTCTGAACTATGGAACTGTAGGGTCAGTAGATACACACTGGTTCATTGGTATATCGAGGGTAGCTTCTTAAAGTATGTGCTAAAGACAAAACAGATTGCCTGTGATGAATAAAACAACAGTAACAGTATATCTCTAGTCACAGGAATGATGCAGTTATGTTATTGTTACGAGTCGTTTCTTGTTTTGCTGTATTCCTTTCAGAAATAAAATGCAATAAAATGCAAATGCATATATTTCCATGGATTTCAGCTGTATCAGTATTTAACATACAGAGTTAGTCACACAGTTTTAAAATCCCCAGTGCTCTCAGGGTTTGATCGTACCTCAATGGTGCTGCCGTCTGGCAGTGTATACTGCACTTTCTCTGTGTCCAATGCTTCATCCTTCTGGGGGTTGATGGAGAGGAAACAGGCACGCTGGAAAGCAGAACAGAAATCAACAAATAACTTGTTATTCTCCAGATAACCTTGAGGGTTTAACTTCTCTTATTCCTCACAACCAATCACAATGAACTGCAGTCTGCTGTGTAATACGCGTTAAATATGAGAACATAAGAAATTGTTTGGTCCGTCTATGATCGTCCGGTTCCTGGTACCTGATTGATGTTCTAGATGCAAAGTCCTCTGTGTTCACATTCCACATGCCTGTCAACCATGCCAACAAGCTAAACAGCTCCTCCATGAGTGGCAATGTGTCTGCTATCAAATAATCGCCACGAACCTCTTTGATGGTTTTTACAATCTCAAACTCGGAGGAGGTGTGGAAGTCGTAGCCCTCCTTGCGCAGATAGAGACGCAGGTAGCGGGAGACATCGCGCCCGGCAATATCGATCCTCATGATGGAGTGGGGCATGGCAAAGCCCTCATAAATGGGCACTGCGTGGGTCACACCGTCCCCCGAGTCCAGGACCACCCCTGTCGTCCGGCCAGTGGCGTACCTACAGGAGACAGGGAGTTCATTGTAAAGGATTACCTCCCATCAATCTTCAGGGAACTCCTGTGATAATAAAGGTCCTCAGCATCCCAACTGGACAGGCAGCTCAGACCCTACTCCACTATATCCCTCAGAGGAGTATCTGGGAGCAGTGAAACAAAGGTAAAGACAAGTGAAAACGTACAGACTGAGCACTGCCTGCATTGAGATGAAGAGCGCGGGAACATTGAAGGTTTCAAAGAAGACCTCTGCAGCCCGTTCACGATTCTTCCGTGGATTTAGGGGGGCTTCTGTCAGCAGCACTGGGTGCTGGGAAATAGAAATAAAAAAACAGGATGAAACCACACAACAGGGGACCTGTGACTCATAGCCCCTTTCTAATCAACAGGGGACCTGTGACTCATAGCCCCTTTCTAATCAACAGGGGTCCTGTGACTCAGCCCCTTTCTACACCCAGCTTTAGTCCTGGAAAATGCAGGAGCCATGAAAAGGCGACTTCTGTAGACGCTGAACTCAGCATTAAATTAACAAGTAAATTGCAACATTGTAAAGCTGATCAGAAGTTGTGATCAATTACCAAGAAAAGGTTTGGTTTTGCAGAGTCCTTCAATTTGTATTGAATCTATATCAACTGGTCTCAAACTGGGAAATGTACAGGGCCGAGAGGTTTCACCATCCCACTGTAGGAAATATCCCCAGTATACAAAATTCTGACACACAGGCTTGGTTTGACTCTTAATTACGAAATCCAATAGAAATGTGTTACCTCTTCAGAGAAAGTCTGAAGCTGGTCCTTAGAATAAACATACTGCCAGATGCGCTCCATATCATTCCAGTCCTTCACTATGCCATGCTCCATTGGGTAACGGATTGTTAGCAAGCCCCTGTGCTCCTGAGAAGAAATATGGTTACAAAAGGTTAGTGCAGGTATTGGCATCTAAAACTGTCGCCTGTCGAATCTAAAGCAAAAAACTGCAGAAGCTGTTTCTGGTAGGGTTACACTTTCCAGTGTTATACAACGCAAGACATGCTACAGGAAACACAAAGAACAGTGGCTTTCAAAAGGCTTTGCTTGAATCTTTGCAGAGCTGCATATTTAATAGGTCAGCCCCTTTTAGAAAGAAGACCCTTCGGGCTCCCGAGTGGCGCACCTTGCAAAGGCGCTCCACGCGGATGTGCCCTATAGCCTGGGGATCGCAGGTTCGAGTCCAGGCTATGTCACAGCTGACTGTGACTGGGAGTTCCTAGGGGGTAGTGCACAATTGGCTGAGCACTGCCCGGGTAGGGAGGGCTTAGGTCAGCAGGGGAATCCACAGCTCACCGCGCAGCAGCGCCCCCTGTGGCCGATAGGGTGCCTGTGGCTCTGCAGTGGAGCCGCCAGATCTGTGTTGTCCTCTACAGGTCTGGCGGCCTCGCTGTGGATCCGCAGTGTGTAAAATGAAGGATTGGCAGGTGCACGCTTCGGAGAACGAGTCCGCTGGGGGTTGCGAGCCGTGAGCCGAGGATACAGACAATAATTGGACATACCAAAGTGGGGAGAAAAACCAGGGTTAAAAAAAAAAAAGAATTATAAAAATAAAAAAGAAAGAAAGAAGACCCTTCTTCCCAGGGGCCCTGCTCCCTTGTTGTGTCTTTCACAAGTGCCACTGAATTTAACATGCAGACAGGATCTGTTTCAGATCATCTCAAACAGGGCAGTGTATCCAGGTTATTAAATAGCTGTGACTTTATACAATACAATGCAATACAAATGTATTTGTACATGGCGCCATTCACGCTTGGCAGTTAAAAACACAATAAGACAGCTCATATACTCCAGCTACAACCATTTATAACAAAGCACATTCAAAAAAAGAATGTTTTCAATTCAGACTTAAAAGAATCCGATGTTTCAACCTCCCTAAGTCAATGTGAAAACAGTTCCGCAGGCGAGGAGCACAACAGCAAATTGCTCTGGCTCCATTTAATTAAAGATGATTTTTTGGAACAACTAAGAGTTCTGCATTTTCTGATCTCAAAGAACGAATAGGAATATACAGAGTTAGTCGTTCTTGGAGAGAGTATGATCCTAATCCATGAAGGACTGTATACATTATTACTGCAACATTAGGAATGTTACATATTCCTGTATAGATGTACATTTTCTACTGAACTAAGTGTTCGTCTGCTCCTATGAGTGACTGCACCCCAGACCTGAGGTTTTTGTTTAAACATTTTTTTTAAGAAAGTTTGAAAGGAGCAGCTGCAAAACACCCGTCTCTGTACAGTGCTTCAGATCACTGTTCTTACCTCGGCCTTCGGACCAATAAAAAGATCCCCTTCCAGGGCACCTGCCATGACACGCACATGCTTTGGCCGTCCAACACTGAAAGAGAGAGGCAAATTACAAAGTGATGGTAACAGCTCAGAATAAAAGAAATAAACAACTGGATTGAGCTACATGGTGCATAAACCCTGTTTTATAGACCGGAGATAACAACGCCGTTGCTCTTGTTATTACAGCAAAGCAGCGGTTCCCAAACTGTGTGAGAACACCGCACATCACTCTGTATCTCTCCTGCACACCGCACACCGCACATCACTCTGTATCTCTCCTGCACACCGCACATCACTCTGTATCTCTCCTGCACACCGCACATCACTCTGTATCTCTCCTGCACACCGCACATCACTCTGTATCTCTCCTGCACACCGCACATCACTCTGTATCTCTCCTGCACACGCGCACATCACTCTGTATCTCTCCTGCACACATCACTCTGCACATCACTCTGTATCTCTCCTGCACGCCGCACATCACTCTGTATCTCTCCTGCACGCACATCACTCTGTATCTCTCCTGCACACCGCACATCACTCTGTATCTCTCCTGCACACCGCACATCACTCTGTATCTCTCCTGCACACCGCACATCACTCTGTATCTCTCCTGCACACCGCACATCACTCTGTATCTCTCCTGCACACCGCACATCACTCTGTATCTCTCCTGCACACCGCACATCACTCTGTATCTCTCCTGCACACCGCACATCACTCTGTATCTCTCCTGCACACCGCACATCACTCTGTATCTCTCCTGCACACCGCACATCACTCTGTATCTCTCCTGCACACCGCACATCACTCTGTATCTCTCCTGCACACCGCACATCACTCTGTATCTCTCCTGCACACCGCACATCACTCTGTATCTCTCCTGCACACCGCACATCACTCTGTATCTCTCCTGCACACCGCACATCACTCTGTATCTCTCCTGCACACCGCACATCACTCTGTATCTCTCCTGCACACCGCACATCACTCTGTATCTCTCCTGCACACCGCACATCACTCTGTATCTCTCCTGCACACCGCACATCACTGGGTATCTCTCCTGCACACCGCACATCACTCTGTATCTCTCCTGCACACCGCACATCACTCTGTATCTCTCCTGCACACCGCACATCACTCTGTATCTCTCCTGCACACCGCACATCACTGTGTATCTCTCCTGCACACCGCACATCACTCTGTATCTCTCCTGCACACCGCACATCACTGGGTATCTCTCCTGCACACCGCACATCACTCTGTATCTCTCCTGCACACCGCACATCACTGGGTATCTCTCCTGCACACCGCACATCACTGGGTATCTCTCCTGCACACCGCACATCACTCTGTATCTCTCCTGCACACCGCACATCACTCTGTATCTCTCCTGCACACCGCACATCACTGGGTATCTCTCCTGCACACCGCACATCACTGGGTATCTGTATCTCTCCTGCACACCGCACATCACTCTGTATCTCTCCTGCACACCGCACATCACTCTGTATCTCTCCTGCACACCGCACATCACTCTGTATCTCTCCTGCACACCGCACATCACTGTGTATCTCTCCTGCACACCGCACATCACTCTGTATCTCTCCTGCACACCGCACATCACTCTGTATCTCTCCTGCACACCGCACATCACTCTGTATCTCTCCTGCACACCGCACATCACTCTGTATCTCTCCTGCACACCGCACATCACTCTGTACTCTCCTGCACACCGCACATCACTCTGTATCTCTCCTGCACACCGCACATCACTATCTCTCCTGCACACCGCACATCACTCTGTATCTCTCCTGCACACCGCACATCACTCTGTATCTCTCCTGCACACCGCACATCACTCTGTATCTCTCCTGCACACCGCACATCACTCTGTATCTCTCCTGCACACCGCACATCACTCTGTATCTCTCCTGCACACCGCACATCACTCTGTATCTCTCCTGCACACCGCACATACTCTCTCTCCTGCACACCGCACATCACTCTGTATCTCTCCTGCACACCGCACATCACTCTGTATCTCTCCTGCACACCGCACATCACTCTGTATCTCTCCTGCACACCGCACATCACTCTGTATCTCTCCTGCACACCGCACATCACTCTGTATCTCTCCTGCACACCGCACATCACTCTGTATCTCTCCTGCACACCGCACATCACTCTGTATCTCTCCTGCACACCGCACATCACTCTGTATCTCTCCTGCACACCGCACATCACTCTGTATCTCTCCTGCACACCGCACATCACTCTGTATCTCTCCTGCACACCGCACATCACTGGGTATCTCTCCTGCACACCGCACATCACTCTGTATCTCTCCTGCACACCGCACATCACTCTCTCTCTGCACACCGCACATCACTGTGTATCTCTCCTGCACACCGCACATCACTCTGTATCTCTCCTGCACACCGCACATCACTCTGTATCTCTCCTGCACACCGCACATCACTGGGTATCTCTCCTGCACACCGCACATCACTCTGTATCTCTCCTGCACACCGCACATCACTCTGTATCTCTCCTGCACACCGCACATCACTCTGTATCTCTCCTGCACACCGCACATCACTGGGTATCTCTCCTGCACACCGCACATCACTGGGTATCTCTCCTGCACACCGCACATCACTCTGTATCTCTCCTGCACACCGCACATCACTCTGTATCTCTCCTGCACACCGCACATCACTCTGTATCTCTCCTGCACACCGCACATCACTCTGTATCTCTCCTGCACACCGCACATCACTCTGTATCTCTCCTGCACACCGCACATCACTCTGTATCTCTCCTGCACACCGCACATCACTGGGTATCTCTCTCTTGCTCTGTGTTTTGGTTGCTGTATGTGTGTTTTGGTTGCTCTGTGTGTGTTTTGGTTGCTTTCTGGGGTCATGTACATTTTTAAGTCTCAAAATGGAGTCGTGCAGGAAAAACGTCTGGGAGCCTCTGCAGTAAAGGATCAAGGTGTTAGCTTCACATTCAAGCTGTGCTGATTGGTCAACACTTTGCTTGAAAACTATACCCCTTTGTCTCAGTTCCTCATATGTAAATATGGGCAGAAGCAGCAGGCTTCCCCTGCATACATGTGAATGATGTATTCACTTACTGTACATATTAACAAATACAGAAACTACAAATGTGAAGCTGTATCTCAGATGGGTATTTTCTTAAGAATAAATATGTTTTAATGATCCCAAGCCTGCAATTAATATGGAAGTTTGTTTTTTTTTTTTTCAATTTGGCAGGGCAACTTCTCGAAACCCGCAGAGTTCACACAAACTGTTTCAAATGTCTACAAATGAAATGAAACAGTCTGGACTGAAGGGGATATGTTGAAATGAGTTCAGTTGTACTTAGATATGGCAGTTAGCGTGGTACACACACTGAACGTGAACATCTAGAGATGTAATTCAATGGAAAACAATGGATTAGTTATTATTCTAATAGAACCCTAAGCAAACAAAGTATATACCGGTATTCATAAAACAGTAACATGATATTTAATAAGCGAAGACAGAGTCACATTTAAGCCTCTGCAAAGGCCTGAGGAAATATATATGGCTGCATGAGGAGCTCTGGTAATAATGTGCACACAGCACTATATTGTATTTGTACTGTACTTACTAATTTGGAAAGCAGTACTTTGGAATCTGGTCCCCTGCAAAACCAGCCTTTATGACACCAGACCCCTGAAATCAAAGCATGTTTACAGAATAACACAAGAATGCAAGGCTAAAAGAAAGAATCAAAATCAAAGCGTCCTTTATGAAATTATACTGTGCTGTACCATACCATAAGAAAGCATATAAGTTAAATGTGGTGAACCACGGGAAAGCCAGGAAATGCACTTTACATTTCATAATAAATCAAATGTACAAACAAGTCAAGTGGGCTATGTATTTAAAACCACATAGAGACTTCACGAAAACCGCACCGCAGGGGCGAGCCCAACCAGGACACGATGCCGACCCGCGCCCCTCTGCAGCAGGGTGGCCCTGCATCTACCAGAATCTACACGGCTGTCTATCACGATGGCGTCTCTATTCTGTCATATACGGGGCCTTAATAAATTGACATTATTGATACAGAAAATGCAAACACTGTACAAAACGTGTACCCTATTCCTCTTTGTAAATGAAGAGATGAGCGCACGGCTAGCAGTATCTCTGACTGCGCTGTGTGCGTCACAGCAAGGGTGCGGCTGCTGTGATGCTGACAGGAGAGGGCGGTTACAGAGGCTCCCTCAATAAAACCAAAACGAGATATAAATCAAGTATAAATTATTCACGCAGTAAACCAACCTTTTATTTTAATAGTCCGTTAAAGTCTTTTTTTATGATTACTTACGTTATCGATGACAACCGGCTGGTTTGCGATGATATCGTAAGACTCCATGGCGTGAGTGAGGAGGAGACGCCGGTGTGGTACTGCGCATGCGCGCCGCTAGCACGCAGGGAATGGAAGGCGCTCCTGGAGCTGGAAGATCAAACTTAGACATTCATTATCTGGGGTTCACAGTGCTATTCATTATCTGGGGTTCACAATGCTATTCATTATCTGGGGTTCACAATGCTATTCATTATCTGGGGTTCACAATGCTATTCATTATCTGGGGTTCACAGTGCTATTCATTATCTGGGGTTCACAATGCTATTCATTATCTGGGGTTCACAATGCTATTCATTATCTGGGGTTCACAATGCTATTCATTATCTGGGGTTCACAATGCTATTCATTATCTGGGGTTCACAGTGCTATTCATTATCTGGGGTTCACAATGCTATTCATTATCTGGGGTTCACAATGCTATTCATTATCTGGGGTTCACAATGCTATTCATTATCTGGGGTTCACAATGCTATTCATTATCTGGGGTTCACAATGGGGTTCTATTCATTATCTGGGGTTCACAATGCTATTCATTATCTGGGGTTCACAATGCTATTCATTATCTGGGGTTCACAATGCTATTCATTATCTGGGGTTCACAATGCTATTCATTATCTGGGGTTCACAATGCTATTCATTATCTGGGGTTCACAATGCTATTCATTATCTGGGGTTCACAGTGCTATTCATTATCTGGGGTTCACAATGCTATTCATTATCTGGGGTTCACAATGCTATTCATTATCTGGGGTTCACAATGCTATTCATTATCTGGGGTTCACAATGCTATTCATTATCTGGGGTTCACAATGCTATTCATTATCTGGGGTTCACAATGCTATTCATTATCTGGGGTTCACAATGCTATTCATTATCTGGGGTTCACAATGCTATTCATTATCTGGGGTTCACAATGCTATTCATTATCTGGGGTTCACAATGCTATTCATTATCTGGGGTTCACAATGCTATTCATTATCTGGGGTTCACAATGCTATTCATTATCTGGGGTTCACAATGCTATTCATTATCTGGGGTTCACAATGCTATTCATTATCTGGGGTTCACAATGCTATTCATTATCTGGGGTTCACAAAACTATTCATTATCTGGGGTTCACAATGCTATTCATTATCTGGGGTTCACAATGCTATTCATTATCTGGGGTTCACAATGCTATTCATTATCTGGGGTTCACAATGCTATTCATTATCTGGGGTTCACAATGCTATTCATTATCTGGGATTCACAAAACTATTCATTATCTGGGGTTCACAGTACTATTCATTATCTGGGGTTCACAATGCTATTCATTATCTGGGGTTCACAATGCTATTCATTATCTGGGGTTCACAATGCTATTCATTATCTGGGGTTCACAATGCTATTCATTATCTGGGGTTCACAATGCTATTCATTATCTGGGGTTCACAATGCTATTCATTATCTGGGGTTCACAATGCTATTCATTATCTGGGGTTCACAATGCTATTCATTATCTGGGGTTCACAATGCTATTCATTATCTGGGGTTCACAATGCTATTCATTATCTGGGGTTCACAATGCTATTCATTATCTGGGGTTCACAGTGCTATTCATTATCTGGGGTTCACAATGCTATTCATTATCTGGGGTTCACAATGCTATTCATTATCTGGGGTTCACAATGCTATTCATTATCTGGGGTTCACAGTGCTATTCATTATCTGGGGTTCACAATGCTATTCATTATCTGGGGTTCACAGTATTCATTATCTGGGGTTCTATTCATTATCTGGGGTTCACAATGCTATTCATTATCTGGGGTTCACAATGCTATTCATTATCTGGGGTTCACAGTGCTATTCATTATCTGGGGTTCACAATGCTATTCATTATCTGGGGTTCACAGTACTATTCATTATCTGGGGTTCACATACAAACCCGTGCTCTTCTCTCAAGCGTTATTCCAATGTTTGTTATTTCTTTGACGTACACAGCGTTATCTGCAGCACCTGCTTTGTTTTGCTGCAATGTAACCTGTTCGTATTGGCACTGTTTAAATATTATTTGTATAATTAATTATTGTATTAGCACGCACTTCTTGGGCGATGCAAGTTTGTTCTGGAAACGCTGACCTGAGACTCGCTTCACAAAGCTCTTCCAGGTAGCGGTTTGTTAAATTCAATTCACTTACATGATGAAAGAAAAGAAAATTAGCACGTTTATCCTTAGTCGTACAGGCTTTACCGTTCTATATTGTTTTTTGAAACATGAAAAAAAGAGATGTTTCTCGTGAACACTGTGAGGCGCCAAATTCCCCTTTTAAAAAAAGAGATCTTCCCAAATTCATTTTCTCCCCAAACTTCAAAACCCGTTCGCAAACCCCGCCTACACTTCGAGGAGCTCTCACAGTAACCAACCACGTTTTGAAATGTCTCTTACGCCCCGCCTATTTCTTTTACTGATAGGCTACTGGGGACATCAGTCTAAATTGTCTTTGACGTTGCTCAAGAAGCAACAAGCTTCTCTTCAGAGTGATTGAGGCAGGTTTGCTGGACCCGTTAGTGAACACGGGTCATTAAAACAGGTATATAGCCCGGCTTTGGCAAGCCAGACGATAACGCAGTTATTCTTATCACTGAGATAAAGATTTATTCTCGAGGTTTATCATCATTCATACATATCGGTCCCGGGTGTGAGTGATGGATGACGTGCGGCCTAGCGGCGGCGCCGGAGCCCTGGGTCTGGCGTCGCTATTCCCCCCGGGTCTGCAAGCTATTTACGGGGAATGCAGGCGGCTGTACCCCGAGCAGCCGAACCCGCTGCAGGTCACAGCCATCGTGAAATACTGGTGAGTATCGTCGGGAGGAGGCGGTTGGTTAAATTTAAACAGAATAATTGATACAATGCTGCAGCTTAAATAATAATCATAATTGTTATTATTAGTATTAGTATTAATGTTTGTATCAATGGACCAATTTACTGGAAGAAATCTGTATTTTAATTTCGGAAGACAAAACATGAAGTCTCCATTGTGACGGTAATAACTATAGATGAAGAGCACAAAATAGCAATATATTAAATTTTTCACAAGTTTTTACAAAGGAGGATACGGACAACATGCCCCAAATGTCATCCAGTTCCTATCAAGTTTTAAATAACTTTAGCATAACCGAGGCAGAAGTGTTAAAGGGACTAGGAGCTCTTAAAATAAACAAATCCCCTGGGCCGGATGAGATTCTCCCAATAGTACTCAAAGAAGTGAAAGAAGTTGTTTACAAACCGCTAATTAAGGTAATGCAACAGTCTCTTGAGAAAGGGGTGTTACCGACAGGCTGGAGAATTGCAAACATAATACCGATCCACAAAAAGGGAGACAAAACCGAAGCAGGTAACTACAGAGCAATAAGTTTGACTTCTACTATATGGAAACTATAAGAATCAAAATGGAAAATGACCTGTATGGTAAGACAGTCAGCATGGTTGTAGGAGAGGGAGATTGTCTAACTAACCTGCTTGATTTTTTTATTTTTCTTTATGAAGATGCAACCTCGACAGTGGATAATTGTAAAGTGTATGACATGGTTTCTCCAGAAAGCTTTTGACAAAGTCCCGCACAAAAGATTAATTCTCAAACTGAACGCAGTTGGGATTAAAGGAAACACATGTACATGGATTAGGGAGTGGTTAACATGTAGAAAACAGAAAGTACTGATTAGAGGAGAAACCTCAGAATGGAGTGTGGTAACCAGTGGAGTACCACAGGGATCAGTATTAGGTCCTCTGCTATTCCTAATCTACATTAATGATTTAGATTCTGGTATAGTAAGCAAACCTGTTAAATTTGCAGACGACACAAAAATAGGAGGAGTGGCAAACACTGTTGCAGCAGCAAAGGTCATTCAAAATGATCTAGACAAGATTCAGAACTGGGCAGACACATGGCAAATGACATTTAATAGAGAAACATGTAAGGTACTGCATGCAGGCAATAAAAATGTGCATTAAAAATATCATTGGGGAGATACTGAAATTGAAGAAGCAATCTGTGAAAAAGACCTAGGAGTTTATGTTGACTCAGAAATGTCTTCATCTAGACAATGTGGGGAAGTTATAAAAAAGGCCAACAAGATGATATATATTATATATATATATATATATATATATATATATATATATATATATATATATATATATATATATATATTAAAAAGTGTTGAATTTAATTCAAGGGAAGTAATGTTAAAACTTTAATTTTAATAAACCTCAATGCATTAGTAAGACCTCATCTAGAATATTGTTTTCAGTTTTGGTCACCTCGCTACAAAAAGGATATTGCTGCTCTAGAAAGTGCAAAGAAGAGCGACCAGAATTATTCCGGGTTTAAAAGGCATGTCGTGCAGACAGGCTAAAAGAATTGAATCTGTTCAATCTTGAACAAAGAAGACTACGCGACTACCTAATTCAAGCATTCAAAATTCTAAACGGTATTGACAATGTCGACCCAAGGGACTTTTTCGACCTAAAAAAAGAAACAAGGACCAGGGGTCACAAATGGAGATTAGATAAAGGAGCATTCAGAACAGAAAATAGCACTTTTTTTACACGGAGAATCATGAGGGTCAGGAAACAACTCCCCAGTAATGTTGTTGAAGCTGACACCCTGGGATCCTTCAAGAAGCTGCTTGATGAGATTCTGGGAACAATAAGCTACTAACAACCAAACGAGCAAGATGGGCTGAATGGCCTCCTCTCGTTTGTAAACTTTCTGATGTTCTTATAACGGTGCAGGTGAGTAATGCGCTGTGTTACTCTACTGTAGCTAGGGTTCATTTGTACTGCAGATTACAAGTTTAAATTCAGTTTAATGCAGGCTAAGTTTGCCAGTAGTAGACGAAGATGTTTGTCTTGTTTTTATCATCAGTAAGATGCAACTGTTTACTTGTGACGAGCATCGTCTTCTGTACAGTACCATTCGAGGTCCACAGGGCGCAATACTATAACTAATACCTTGCAGGCTAGGGCATGCATGGCATTGTGTTTCTTATTTTTACATAGAGCCGATTGTGATGAAACATGTTAAAGGGGTTGTGAATAGGCGTCTGTGTTTCCTAACGCATTTGTGTGTTTCTTCTATATTGCAGGTTGGGCGGGCCAGATCCCTTAGACTATATTAGTATGTACAGGAGTGTGGGGAGCCCAGCACAGAATATTCAAGAACACTGGCACTACATTAGCTTTGGGCTGAGTGATCTCTATGGAGACAACAGAGTGCACGAGTAAGTGTGTGGTGTTTTTGTCCCCCTTATTATTATTATTAAAGGACGCAAGCTGAGTTAATAACACACCAGGTATATCTGTGCCACGTTATTTTTTTTTTGCTATTTATTTATAAACATGTTTTTGGTGTGTGAGTTTGGAAAAGGGCAGGGTGGCTGCTTAATACAGCAAAGCATCCTGGATTGTCGTTTGGTAAAGTCCTCCCCTGTAGCAGCTTCTTGATATTGAACCTTCACGTATTAAGCCTTGGAGCACTGTGTGTTTCCAGGTGGTTTATAGTGTAGTTGTTGCTGGCTAGTAGGCTACCTACAGTGCAGAGGTTGAAGGCTCATGGTCCTTATACTGTACTAGTCTTGTATATTGTAAAGCGCTTTGTGATGGTGGTCCACTATGAAAGGTGCTATATAAAAATAAAGATTATTATTATTGTTATTATTGGTTATACATTACATCCAGTGTGCACACAGTTGAAGACCACCCTTCACGTCCATATCTCCTTTGTTGATGTGTTTATGCCAGCGTTGGCAACCCAGTCAACTGTAATATTTTTTCAGATTCAAGTCCTGATTTCGAGCACCACATGCATCTACTGTTGTAACGTCAAAAGTCTGTTCTGTATGTTGAATGCAGATAAATTACATAACAGTTATCATATCCTGTTGTGTCCTCTCATCATATTCTAACTTATTCTTAATGACTGTCCAAGGCAAATCTCATGTCTGGAGTGAAGTCTAGGGTTATGTTGTTGACAGATAGAGGATTTGTAGGATGTTCGTTACATGAAATTATTCACTAGATTTTCTTGGTGTCTTTGGAGGAACCAAGCAGATTGGTGCTTTAATCAGCTTGTGTGTATCCTGGCTGGTGTTTCCTCAGTCTCAAACTGCAGGAGTGTTCACCAGGGCTCCTTTGTGCTTTGGCATTGGAGAGGGAGTTGGGGGTGGAGGTTGCTGCTTCCTGTGTGGGTTTTGTATCCAGATCTCAGAAAGGGAAGCTTCACAGCCTTTGTGCATTTGTTAGGAAAAGATGTGAACTGTAGGAGGTCAGAAATATTTAGATTAATTTAAAAATATATAATAATAATAATACATGGAAACATATCATTTGCTGTGTGGAATTTTTTTTTTTCTTGGTGTTAAGTCTTAGAGGAGGTAATCCTCCATTTAAATTGTAATTTGAGTGAATTGTATGCAGTTTGATGTTAATGATGCTGGATTCTGCAGAAAACCACTCTACTGGCCTTTTGTTGCTATGTCTGCAGTTTTATTTTCTACGCCCATGCCTCCTTTCCAAGAAATATGCAGTGCGTGGGCTTCAGTCTTGAATGCCAGTCTTCCCTTCCATCTCATATACTCAGCAAGATGCTCCTCGTATCGTCTGTGACTGTTCTTTTTAAATAGACCTCGTTTCTGTTGGTCAGATCAGATCTCTGGTTCACTGGAATGTAAACAGCTCTCAAGTCTTGCTCCTTATGTAGGGAAATATTGCCACAATTCTTTTATTTTTTATTAAAGCCAAGATTTTCAATCACTTGTTGCTGTAAAGCACATGAAGACACTTGCATGTCATAATGTTTATAAACATTGCTGGCATTAAAATCAGCAGGAGAACTTAATTGCCTTACAACAGTTCAGAAAACAAAAGTCCAGCACTGTTGATAATCAGATTTAGTGCTGGACACTGTAGTTAGTTGACAGATGAAGGTGTTTTGAAAAGACCTGTTTAACTTATTGCTGGCCTTACAATAACAATAAAAAAAATATGAAACAGTTTAGTACCAGTCCAGCAGTGTCATGTGAGAGTAATCTTATTTACAGTACTCCACAAATGAAGTTTAGCGTTTTACTGGCATTACAATGATAAAATATGAAACACTTTGATAAAGGCATGCTGACTGACTGCTGTGTACCACCCCATTCTAATTTAAATAGAGCCCCTTTCAATGTAAGCGATCATTAATCCTCCCTATTGTTTTTTTGCTAATTCAATCCAGCCAGAATGTCTTTATGAAACAAACGGTGTGTAGTGCAGTGACTACATCCCTTACACATTAAAGCGATCGATTTTCTTTAAAGAGTGCATAGCGAGAAGAATAGCTTTGAGCTTGTGTCTTCCTCGTCAGGTAATATAATTGAATTTAGAAAAGACCATGGTTTAACATTGCTAATTATGTCTTTAGAATGGAAAGCAGTAAACTAAATAATAATTAAATACGCAATTAATTTAGCCCTGCTTTGAGTGCAGCTCCTTAGGTCTGTTTCTCAGAGTAGAAGATTGCAGTGCTGTGCCAGTTTTTGTTGCTGTCTTTTTTTGCTTTCTTGTTCTCTACATGTTTACGACTGGCAGTGTGCTCTTTCATGGTACTGACTGGTACATGATCAATCGAATGACAGCAAAACTGAGTGAAGTCACATGATGAATGAACTCAACTTGGCTGGGTGTAGTGCAAAAAAAAACCTAAAAACCTGCACAAAACTGGAGTTACGAGGAGAAAAAGACAACACTGCAAAATATCTAATTCTGTTCCCAGTGCCTAATTCCGCAATTCAGGAAAATCGGTAGCCATACTTTATGGGAGAATCATGCCAAGAAGTTGAAGCGTAGCACACAGTAGAGTGACATCCTGTCCGAGTGCACTTGGCCAAGCAGCGTTTAATGCAGCTGTTCCAAAATCAACATGGCACTGAAAGTGTCCTTTTGAAAAACACCCTGAAGAACCTGAGCTTGTCTCAGAACAAACACATTCACTTTACAGGCTAAATAATTGGTTATGCAAATGTTTTCTTTTATTATACTACTAAAAGTAAACTGAAGTTTTCCATTTAGAGAAACTGGTGGATGGATTACCCTTTTAGAAATCTCTACAGTATATTTAGTGCATTTCCAAGTCTTCGTGTTTCCTCATGCTGAGCACAGTTTGCGTTTGGTTTTTACAGGAATTGAAATGGTGTCAGCTGGGTGGAGATGCTTTAATAACTGGTTTGTTTTCTTGACAGATTTACTGGACAAGATGGACCGAGTGGATTTGGGTTCGAGCTGACATTTAGGCTAAAGCGAGAAGCGGGAGAGACAGCCCCCCCGACGTGGCCAGCGGAGCTCATGCAGGGGCTGGCTAGATATGTGTTCCAGTCAGGTACAGCAATCCTGCACACTTAGTCTAGTTTACAGGGCTCGCTAGATATGTGTTCCAGTCAGGTACAGCAATCCTGCCAGTTCTTCAGTACCTCCAAACTGTAAATTTAAGGATGTTAGAAATGGTGGTTTGTGAACAGTTACATACCAAACTAAATTACTAATAAATACATAAATAAAGCAAATTGTCATTGTAGCATCCTCTGAATGTGAACCAAAATATGTGAACTACAAGAATTTAGCGATGGAGTACGCCAGAGAAAAATCCCCTCACTCTTCCCAGTCATTCTTTTCTTTTACTTTTCTTTGTGTCAGTCCAAACACACGCAGTTGTTACTTAGGACTGCTTTGCTTTTTATAATGTGTTGAATTGTTAAAGTTCCTGATTGCACCACTAAATAAACCTGGTTTCAGCGGGTCTAATACAGAGCTCAGTCGTCTATCAGGGACCCCATTGCAATGCCATCAGAATCGCTTCGGCGAATATATTAATGGTGAGGCAAGTGCTCTAACAGGGCAAGGCATGTCTTCAGAATACCATTTCACTGCAGTTTTTTGAAACAGCCCTAAGAGTTTTAGTTTTATAGACAGAGTTTAAAATGTTTGTGTTAAAATGTTTTTAAAAATTTGTAGAAAGCAAATGTAGCAAGTCTGTACTATTTAGATTAGCACCTTCAGTGTGAACTTAAGGGATCTTCAATCAAGTAATATAGTCATATAAAAGGGTATCTAATTCAACAATAAGGACTGGCAATCCCTGGTCACAGCTGTGTTGAGATACAAATACCTTTTCTTTAACAAGCAGAAAAATGTTTTGTTCTGTTTCCTGTTTACAAAATCATTTTTGTGCAGCGTTCCCAAGACCTTTCTAACCAGTAATCCAATAACAGCTGGGAGGATGTGACTAATACCACAGTGACTTCAATAGGGCGCTTGTAAGCAGAGCGCGGGATATTAATGCACTCTGCTCCCAAATTCAGAGCGTGCTTGCAGCTGTTGCTTTAGGGTCTGTAAGAAAATGGCAGGTTAACAATTGCAGGCAAAAATGATTATTCTAATTCTAGAATGATGTGTGTATAATCGTCCCATCTTACTGGTGATTGTATTTGAAAGGGCCGTTATATTGTTGCATTTTGACTATTTCTTAGTTTTTTGTTCCTTATGTACCACTTCCATACTAATATTTAATCCATGAGTTTGTGTGTTGTGTATACATGGCACAGAGAGACTTCAGGCTGTTATCCTGTTCCCTTTCCTACCATCTGGAGTTAATTTGCACCTGGGTGGCCTTCAGTCGTCTTCACTGATAATGCAGTAGTTAGTGTGTGCTCTCTGAACAAGTCAAACATTCCAGCAAACGCAGGCCCATCGCACCAGTGCCTGTGCATTCTGTGTTCTTTGGCTGTTCCACTTTTCAGTCTCCTCCTAATCTGGAGTATTAGTCAGTGGTGTGTTCTGGTGTTTCGCAGAGGTTCTGGTGTCTGTGCCCCAGCTGTTTTTCCACTGACTGTCTTGTTTCTACACGGTGTTACAGCTGGTGCACTGCTGAAGTGCGTTGGGTTAAGGCGGTATTGGAACTGCTGCCTATTTTTTTGTCCTGGGTTTATTTTTATTCCTTAGTGAGCACCAATAGGGACAACATAAGTGCATACAAGCAGAAAAAAACATCCTAGTATAATTTAGGTTTCTAGTTGGTGTGCCTTGTGAGTGGAAAGATTATCCAGCCCTCTGTTCTGCTGAAAGAAATCATTGACTGGGTAGTTAAATATCTTTTGTGTTTTTTTTAGACTGGTTTGAGGTGGCTCTGTTTTACCAGTTACACTTCATTGATTTGGTGAATCTTTGAGCCTTGCAGGGAGACAGTAAATCTTGAGTGGGCAGGAAGCGGCCCGTTTTCAAAGAATGCTGTTGGTATCCTGGAGATCATTTATATTTGACACCAAAAAATCTGTTTTTCAGTGTTGGGAGTGTTTCCATTGAAGTATGACTCCACTCTTCTTGGAAACAGGTTCATTGTTGGTAATCTGAACCGTTTTTGATACAATGTAATCTAGAGCAGGCAGCAGATAGGGAGCCCCCTCTGGGGTATTTTTAAAATACCAGTATCCACAACTGATTGTGCCTTGCTCCTCCCACATGGACAAACAAACTCACAAACCTGCAATGTGCCTTCCTAGAAACATCAGGCATGGGATTTTCCAAAATAAGTTCTAACAATACCGTAAGTGTCAATCCTAAACATTTAATCCTGAGCTCTCCTTGAGCAGCCAGTGTGATTAGCCTGGCATTGTGCTTGCTGGATAAGACTGACACAGACAGGTGGGTGTCCTGCTGAGAGATTAACATGTGAAAGCTCCAGGACAGATACTGCCGGAGGTTCCCAGAAGGGGAAAAAAAGAAAATCGAAAGATGCAGTTGCACTACTTTTGAAATGTTTTATTTTTATGTTTTGTATTTATGCTTTATTGATTCGTTACTTAAAACTTGGTTTACAAATCCACAAAGATTTTTCCTCTTTGTAAGCGGTTTGGAAATGATGACTTGAGTCGAGGTTTACGAACATTTATTTGCGTAACGATTTAACTTTCAAAATGGGCTGCGGATGCTCTCCATGTAAATACATGTTTTAAATCGGACGTGGATTTAGTGAGCTGTAGTCGTTGCTTGCTGATCACGTCTCCTCAGAGGAAGTAGCTAAGCAAAGGTTTTATTTTAATTGTTTTATTTTGTTTCCCAGAAAACACGTTCTGCAGCGGGGATCATGTTTCGTGGCACAGTCCTTTAGATAACAGTGAATCCCGCATCCAACACATGCTGCTAACCGAGGACCCTCAGTTACAGCCAGTGCAAACACCCTTTGGACTGTTAACATTCCTGCAGGTAATCCTCAGCAAGGGCATTGTGTGGTACAGTGTACCATTCTTACTGTTGAGCAAGCCAAGGGGGGGGGGGGGGGGGTATAGGCTATTTGCATCATACTGAAGTATTTAATAGCTACACATTGTTCACTCTTTACTTTAATACATGGTGATGTTAAGACCCTACATTGTGACCTTCAGAATCTCATATCCATCCTCCTGTTCTGCCTATCAAAACTGCATCAATGTCGTACTTGTGCCTTTTTAAAAGAAAACCCTTCTCCTCCCCTATAGATTGTGGGTGTTTGTACAGAGGAGCTCCAGGCTGCCCAGCAATGGAACGGCCAAGGAGTCCTTGATTTATTACGCACTGTCCATGTGTAAGTACCTCCAGGGCTGGGTCCAAGCTTGTGAAGTCTCTGTAATATTGTCTTTGTGTGCTTTTCACCGCACTTAAATTAGCAATGGCGATAGAAATTGACATGCTGCAGAAACTGATGGATTTGGTGCATTGAGGCTATAGTTCATAGTCTAAATATATGTGAATGGAGGTGAAACAGGACTGGGCTGCTATGTAAAGGTCCGAACAGCATTTGATTAGTACTATTGCAGTTTAGAAGTAAAAAAAAAAAAAAAAACAGACGAATGATTCAGAGTTGTCAGCTGCTCAATGTTTTTAAGATTCTGGATTTTCTAAATGCCGAACTAAACTTGGATGTTTGAAGGTGTCAGCCTCACACATTGAAATGTATCATCAGATAGGAAAAGTAGCATCTGAATTGAATGTGAAGAAAGTAATAAAGCTTCCTTTTGGTTTTTCACATGTAGTGCTGGAGGCCCTTGGTTAATCACGGACATGAGAAGGGGGGAGACCATATTTGAAATTGATCCACACCTACAAGTAAGGCCTTGGATATTAAATGCAAATAGTTAGAGAATGGCTGGAGTGCCACCTGCTGGTAGTGATATTAAAGTTTCATCTTTCTTAAAGGTGCACATTTAACTGGGGATGTTTGTTTTACTCAATGCAGGTACAGTACACCCTCACTATATTGAACCTGTCGGGGTCCAGGCCTTTTGTTCGTTATATCAGGGCTTCGTTATAGCGAAAGGACAATCAAAATGAACGATAAACTGTTGGGTTAAGTTAATAAGATGAGATCGTGAATAAAAATCTTTTTTTTATTTGGGGTCCAGGGGCCAGGTTTGTTATAATGTAGGGCGTTATAGTGAGTGTGTACTGTGCATATATATTTATCGTGGAACACTGTCAAGTGTTGCTTTTTTTGACTGAGACCATAGGTGCCCAACCCGTAGAGCAAAGAGGAGCCAAACTATATGTTTTGCCCTTCTACTTTGTTTTGCTCAGTGGCTCAATGAAGACCTGTGGCTCAATGTCTTGCGACCTTTCCAGGAGTTACAGCGCCTTTGTGTCTAGTGCAGGAGACTGCTCCAAGTGCCATGCAGAGGAAGGGTTTCACTGAACCCTGTCTGGCTGCACTCAGACATTCACAGTCTATGGAGGTTGAAGCTGCAGTGCACCTTATCACTCCAACTGCTGACCTACCCCCCCCCACCCCCCTCCACATCCAGTCTGCTGCAGCCTGTGCTGGTTTGGGTTCCTATGTCTGGGTTGTTCTCTTCTTGTTTTTAGCAGGAAAGAGTGGATAAAGGAATCGAGACGGATGGCTCCAACCTGAGTGGTGTGAGTGCAAAGTGTGCCTGGGAAGATCTGAGCAGGCCTCCAGAGGATGAGGAAGACAGCAGGAGTATCTGCGTGGGCTCCCAGCCTCGCCGCCTGTCTGACAAAGGTGAGGGAGGGTGCTGGATTTCTAAAGCATGAAAGAGAGTTTTACAGGCCTGCAAGGGAAATGTGTATTACTGACATGCATACATGTGTTGCATTGAAGAGATATACTCTGAATCATTATTTAATAAACTGTAAATGTTAGGATGATTTAGAGATGTTCTGAATTGATCTCAAATCAAATTTTTTCAGACACGGAACAGATCCGAGAGGCATTGCGGAGGGGACTAGAAATTAACAACAAACCAGTTTTACCACCGATCAGTGGACAAAGACAGAGTCATGACCGGCCCCAGTAAGTGTGTGTCTGTTTGTCTGTCTCTCGCCTCTCTTCTCTTGCTCTCTCTCTGTCTGCTCACTAAATTTAGTAGTTATGGCCAATTTTCCCCTCATTTTAATTTTTGTTTTTTTTATTTGTATCACCTTCATGGGGCTCTTCAAACCCAATTGTCTTTCTGCAGCAGCTGCTCGATTTCCTGGAAGTAAGTGTGTTTGCCCCTCCATTCCAGGGACATTGTTGCATCTATTGTAATGAACAGTGTTGCACAAGGAGAGGTTGTATACTGTATGGATCTCCTGTGGGGGAACTGACTGTTTCCTAGAACGGGCATTAATTACATTGTTCAATTCTCCTGGCTTGTATTTGTGTGGTTGCTATAGAGGAGGGTGCGGTCCCCTTGTGCCTTAGTCACAATTCTATTCTAGGAGCCAGTGTTTGAATCCCGGCTCAGGCATGCTTTGACCTACAGAGCCAGCTGTGAAAGCAGGGGCACAACCATGCACATGCCTTGCCCATAATTGATTTAAATACAGTAGATAATCAGCATTATCCGCCCTTTCCTGCACAGGCAGTGCTGAATCTGCACGTTCCTGCCTTCTCACTCATCCCATCAGTGTGTTGCTCAGCAGCACCCCTCCTGAACTGTTACGGGATTCAGCCTCTCTCTGTTTCTCCTGTAACTGAAGCCGGTTGGTTCCCTGATCAGAAAACAGTTGCACAAACAAGATTCAAGACAAGAGTCTTCAAAGTCATTTATTATATTCAAGCATTCAGGTGTAACTGGCTTATAATGCCCCCTCAGGGAACCCTTCTGAAAGCAGTCGCTGTAGACGAGTAATCGTTCTACAGCCTGTCTTTAGTGTGGGTTTAACTTGTGTTTTTTATTTATTTTATTCACACATTGAATGACATGTAGTTCATTCAAAATAGCATTGATATTCATAGAATGTCCATTTCTTTTCTTTATCCCATCTACGTTAGAAGTCTGAGGTGGTGGTTTGTTGTTTGGTTTTTTGGCAGATTTTGGCAGATTTTCCCAACTGCACAGTCCCAGCATCTTTACTGGGCTGTCCCAAATACCAATGTAGGCACTATGCTAACTCTGTTGTCTGTGTTCACTACTGTGCTACAAATCTTCCCCCTAATTTCTCCATAGACAATCAGTGGGCCATTTGCAGAGCCAGCAGACTTCAAGGTAAGAGCAAGATATGGGAAGGGATGGGTGGGAACGAGACACACAATGGAAGCATTCTTTAATTAGGATGTTTAATGAACATTGTGTCCTTCCTGGTGCATGGACAGACACAATTAATTTAAGTGTGTGTATAGTATTAGGAACAGGGTTGGGGGTCTGTGGGTTAGGGTCCTATTTGTGGAGGCTGTGTTCTCAGTTTGTCTTTTTTGAAAGTTGTCGCTAAAGCTGAAAGACGTTGCATGCCAAACTATGTAGATCAGTACATTACAATCCTGTGCATTGCGGATTGGCTAATTGAAGCGGAGGAAATGGCTAATGAGAAGGAGTTTCAGAAAGTTGAAAAACAAACAGCCGTCAGGCTCGCCGGCATTTCATGCTTTTAATAGTCGTTTGGTTTTTTAAATGTATTTCCATGAGGACTCGTGGGCACCCACGTGAGGAATGGCAGTGTAAACCCCCATCGTCTCATCAGGCCAGCTCAGTGAGTCAGTATTGAAACAGGGAGGCCTGAGGGCTCTTCACTGGGGAGAAGCAGGCTGAAAAATGAATGCGAGCAGCTCTGTCACAGCTTGTTTTCCCTTTTGTTTCCCAGATGAAGTCGCTGCTCAGGAAGCAGTTTGCACTTTGCAGTACTAGTTAGTACAGAGCAACACAAGACACTGACATTGTAACGGCAAAGCTACAGACCTAGCTGACCACCTTCTGCATCAGACCAAATCTTTTTAGCATAGTTGGTTAGCATGGTCCACAGTCAAATGTTTTAAGTGAGGAAGCATTTTGAAAGCTTGATAATGAGCTTTAAAAATGTAATGGAAGGTGCTAAAATGGGGAAAGTTGGCCATAAATAAACTCAACACAGTTTAATGCCAGGATATGAACATGCAAATTAAATGCATTTACTATAACAGTGAGAAAACATACCCCTATGAAATCATAAATAGAACTATGAATTCAATGCTATGTTTTATTGAATCATGAGAATGTGTTAATTTGTATATATTTTTTGTGCTATGACGTTTTACTGTAGTTTCTAACAGTAGTTTTTCCCGCTGGGTTGTATTCTCTGCCTCTCGCAATCAGCTTTTTGTTTCACTGCATGTAGGAGCCGTAAGGACAGTCTGGAAAGTGAAAGCTCTGCAGCCATTGTCCCTCATGAGCTGGTACGCACCAGACAGCTGGAGAGTGTCCACCTCCAGTTCAACCAGGAGTCTGGGACGCTTATTCCACTGTGCCTCAAGTAAGAATGTGGGGCAAGGCAGTGTGATCAAGGGACCTTTTTGTGGTTGAGCACCAACACAAAAAAAAAAAAAAAAAACACAATATGTGTTTTAAAACATGTACCTTCCACCTGGAGCAGATCACTTTGAGAATAAGAGACTGTTAGACGGATGAGATTGTGTGTAGCTCACAGTGTAGCTTCTACAGCTTGTATCCCGGCTACACCTGCTGTCAGTCCTGTTCTTCTTGATAACCTTCTCTTTGTTATTTTAGGGGCCGGCTGCTCCACGGAAGACACTTCACTTACAAAAGTATTACAGGTGACACTGCCATCACGTTTGTATCAACAGGAGTGGAAGGAGCCTTTGCCACTGAGGAACATCCATATGCTGCTCACGGACCGTGGCTACAGGTGGGCAGGCTGGCTCTCCACAAACCAACACTTTGCATTGGGGTTGACAGTACGTCTGGGTTGTGGGAACAATGAAAAGAAGAAACTTGTCTTTTTCTTTTTAAAAGAGTAAGAGTAAGATTCTTAAGGGGGTTCTGCAGTTTCTTTGTGGGTTTGTTAAAGCCAAACCCAATTGTTCATTTGCTACTGTGTGGAAGTTGTTTCTGTCTTCTTTGTGCCTGTCTGATCTGAGAGGTAGAGCACACACAGTGCTGCAGACACAACTCCCACTTGAAGAAGCATGCCTCAACCTCGGGGTACCGCTAATTCAAGAAGCCAGGCTTGCATAAGAAACATGGGCCAAGAAAAAACAAACTCTTTAACAAATGTTTTTACACTGGAACAACCGCTTTGTAATAAAGTCTTTGTGTAAAAGCTACCATTCCGCTTTGTGTGTTAAAATAATACACATGCCAAATACAAGATGCCTCCCTTTCCACTGTGGAACCCATATATAGATTTGGAGGGGGGGGTTGTCTGTTTCAAAAAAATTGCTGAAAAACCCCTTCAGAATTTCTGTTTTTGTCCCACATAGGAATAAGCCTTCTGGTAACCCCTGGTAGTACTGTGCTGTAAAAGCACTTTTTATGGTAATTTTAAGTAGTACATGATGTGCAGATGAAATTTTTAAATAAAATATTTTATGCGTTTCGGTATCTTCCGAGTGTAAGACCTTGCAGTGAAGTCCTTCTGTTAACTATGGATTTTAATTGAGTTCTGCACAGCCCTGAGCAGTTTGTCTAAAAGGCAGTAAAGAAGCCTGTAGAATTTACTAGCGGGTGTATTCAGTTACTGCTCGGCTGTGTTTTAAATAGCAACTACCTTACCTACCATATTTTTTATGTGTTTGTATTGCTTCTGTTTGAAGTACCAGGATCCACTGGTCGTTTTTGGTTTAATCTGGTTCCTTGAGTTTTTACTGTGTTTTCTCCTGTAGATCCTGCTGACCGAGGAGTTTGTAGAAAGAATGCTTGAAGATCTAGAGGACCTAACGGCACGAGAAGTAGTAAGATATTATTATTATTATTATCATCATCATTGTGGAAGCAGTTAGATTGCTTGCTAGCTAGTTTCTACAGTGATCCTGGATGGTCACACAATAGTAGATGAATCATACTTCAAGTAAAATGAAGGAATTCCTGTATGCAAAAAGCTTAAAACTTTTAAACTGTTCTGCTGCTTAATTTAATTTGTTTCTAAAGCCTAAGCTACCCAAGGAATATAGCTGGCCGGAGAAGAAGCTGAAGATCTCCATCTTGCCAGACTCTGTGTTTGACAGTCCTCTGCAGTAGCGCAGGAGAGGTCACATGACGGGTCCCAGAGAGGAGTACACCCAGACTCCACTGCTGCAGTGAAGTGAAGCTAAATGAAAAACAGAGTAGAGACATGGAAACAACCCCTGACCTGCATCTGGAAACACTGACCTGCCCATACTGGGTGAGGTGCTGTTTGTCTAAGTGCCCTTCCACTCTGTCCTGCCTCAATTCCACTGTGCGTGTGTGTGTGTGTGTGTGTGTGTGTCCGTCCGCCCTCCCTATACTATTCAAACATTGCTTTGTGCTTGACTCGGTTGAGTCTGTGGGGAGCTAGACTGAGGAACAGCCTAACAGTAATTCCCTGATCCTGGAGTTATCCCTGCTGGTGTCTGTCCACACCTGTGATGGGACCAGGAAGGTTTAATCAATCTAAACCCTGCCAGGGTCAGCCACAGTGGGAGTATATTTGAGTATTTGACCAATCCAGCTGTGGCTTATCACTTCAAGGTATGGGTTGATCAAACTATTGAAAAACAAAAGGACCCTTGCTAAATCCTTGGATCAGATTTCTGTCACACAGTTACAAAAGAAACAAGTTGCACATTAATCAGTGTTTTGTTGTTGTTGTTGTTGTTTGTATTGTAGCTATTTGAAGTACAGACCGCGTACTCAGTTTCCATTGTTTGTACGTTTTTTTTTTCAATTATTTTTTTAAATTGAAGATTACGATCATGCCAAAGATATATATTCCATTGGCAGGTAACTTATTTTGTATTGGAATCAGTTTGAAACCTGACTTTTGTGTGTTTTGTAGTTTGAATGTGAATTTATCTTTTTTTTTTTTTTTTTTTTTTGCAAGGATGCTAAATTTTTTGTATCATTTTCAAAATGATCAAATACAATTAGAATACGAGTAACCACATGCATAAATATACATGCTGACCAGTAACGGTCTCTGTATCTCTACTGTTAGTGTCTCTCTTCTGTAATTAAATTATTTGCTTCCCAGCAGCATAATAATACATGCCATTATCCTGGTGCAACATAGTGAAGTTTTAAAGAAGTGGCAGAAAGTGGAAACTCCATTCTGTCGACTCTAGGTTAAGATCAATGAATAACCAGCTAACATGAGAGGTGCTGGTACAGCATGTGCATTTTTTAATTCTCTGGCGTTCTTGACTGGTGCTTTATTCAGATTAGTGTGACCTTTTAGAGCAAGTCATGAAATCCAGGGAATCTATATTTAATATGAAGATATTAAACAGAATGTTCATTTCCCATTGTAACCGATACACAGTGCGTTACTTCTACTGGTCAGTGTATAAACACTTTACAACGTGAATGAACGCCACCCTTAAAACTGTGTGTCTGCCTACTGAAAAAAACACTTCAACCAAAGTTAATCGTTGGTTCTATGACTTCTGCTTACTTATCAGCAGTGCAAGAAGGTGTTCTTCATTAGCAAATACATTTTTTTATATTGTAGATTATAATGTAAAATAAATGTTACAGTATATTTTAGTGCAGGTTTGGCATGCACATTCCCTTTTTAATATCCTTTTTGTGAATCATTAATCTGTAATCTAAGTGCATTAAAACTATTTACAGAAAGGTCTGTTTCCTTGTGTTCTTATTGTCAATATGTATACAATATTGTACATTTTTATTTTTTCTTCTGAGTCTGTAACTGTTGTTTGGAGATCTCTGCATTAATTAACACAAGCTATATATTGTATTTCTCTATTGATTTCCACGTAATTAAACAGTTAATACAGTTGCACTCAGAATCGGGATTCAAGATCCCATCGTCCCATCCCATCCCAGAAATGTATTCTTCAACTTCATACCCCAAAAAGATTTATTTTAATTCTATTGTTTTATCCAAGTTAAGTAATGTGGCGGTGAGATTATTTTAAGGGTTATCAGTTAAACTGTGTAGTGGTTTTTCTGAAAAGTAGTCTTTCCGGTTTCAGAATGGCCACAGGGTATATAAAGCTTGGTCAGTCGTGCCTCTTTAGTCTTTGATCTCGCTTCCCAGCCGGACACACCCTCACAGGAAAACCAACTCCACAGGGCAGCATGCATTTACTGTATGTGATGGACGGTGCTTTAAAAAACTACATAAGCTGAAAAATACAAGATTGCATTCTATTGCTGCAGCCTGCTGTCTAGAGCAGAGGGAATTTAACAGCAAAGTCCCTGAAGCAGCAGTAATGCGGCAGCGGGGAGGGCAGCCTGCTCTGTGCTGCCAACACCCTTCCTGCTGCACCTCGTATTCTTGGGAGGACCTGCTTCCCAATACTGAGCCAGCATTGCTTAGCTTCTGTTCTGAGACATGGTCTGCTTTCTGTAGGACTATTGGACGGGTTCTGAAGATCAAATAACCCATTACCATTGTCCTCATTTGAGGACGGGCTACTTGCTCATTTTTTAGAGCATTGGTATGTAATTTTGTTAAGCGCAAATGTTAAATCTATGAAATGTATCAGATTACATGAACGTGGCTTTTGTGATTTTTTAAATTTTTTTTTAATTTAATTTTTTTTTTTTTTGAGAAATGTGTTTGGAACTGAATGGGTTAAAGAAAGTTACCTGCAGTAACACACCATAAGTTAAACACAGTGTTGAGACACGTACATGAAAGGACATTCAAATGAGTATGCGTGACACAAGAGTCCAGTAATTTAGGGATTGCGTGTGTCATCCTTAAGTCAGTATATTAAAGCGTTCATATATGGAAGCTGCTGGAAACATAGAAACTGGGCAATCGTTACAAAGCAAGTAGGCATGTGTTTGTATGCAGGCTAGCCAGATTCCTGAGCGCTTCTGGAGGAGGAGGGAGGGTGACTTGAAGGAGTTGGTGTGTCATAAACCCTATTGAGGAGAAGCAGCCTGCTGGAGAGTGCAAGGAGCCAGCAAACACGCTCAGGGTAATCTTTTTAACTAACCCAGTTTAGAGGCAGGAGCTGTCAAGCTGTTCTCATTAGCCATTGGCTCCAATGTGAGTCTGACGCAAGCACTGGGGTGCACACGTGCCAGCCATAACCAACCTGCCGTCTCCACACTTGGGTGTAGTGACAAACAAAAAGTACTGCAGCTGTCCTAAAATCAGCAATGGTACATTATAAACAGTTAACCTTCCGTGCATGTTCTGTTTCTTTATTAAGTGAAATACACATATTAACCAATGTTTACTAGCATGTGAAGTAGGGTATATACTATATCTCTCATATACTATATATATATATATATAAATTATATACTCACAGTATATACATGCACTAACTCACATGGCAGTTAAATCAGTTACTTGAAATATAATACATTTACAGTCGTTTTGGACTTTACTTTTTCAAAAGGAATCCAAACGTATTTATAATCCAATGTGTTTACAAAAGCAAAAGGTAGCCTCTTCCCGGTGACCTTGTATACCAAATACAAATGCCCTAATTCGAGAGTAACAAGAAAATGCAGCAATTATTATTATTATTTTTTGTCTATATTAAATAAAGTGCTTTATGTACACGTGTGTTTATGAACGTCAGTGTTAACGGTACACGCGGTGAGGTGAATTCGGGTCACAGTCCTATGAGCTGTGATACAACACAAATAAGAAGGTGAAAGCTGAAAGGTTAAACAGGTCTTCATGTCTCAGGCTATAGCTGGGTAAAAAGTGATGGCGCTTCACCCACCGCAACAAACAAAGAATGGGAGCAACTGCTCTGCATCGTTCTAAACTCCCCCACACCCAGAGACAGACGCCTGACAGCACTGGCACAGAATCCAAACACAACGCAGTGAAATGCATTCCCAGGATTTATCTTGCATGTCGTATTGAATTCATATGCAATTACAGTCCAGCTACATGTTAAACAGTCCACAGATGTAAGAAGGGTGCTTGTGTGTGCCATTGCAGCTGTGTGCTCAGACTCCACATGCATGTTTCAGAAGACATGGATTAGTCATTCGGTCTCCAATAAACTTTTTAAGACATTTAAAACAAAGCACGCACATTTTGGAATAATATTGACATCTTGTCATTTTCATATTATGGCATATTTCCATGTTGCATATCTCTTGACTGTTTATTAACCTGTAACTAAGCTTTAATTCATGGTTAATTGCATTGCAATCAAATACTTATTTATGCCGCTGCTTCCTGCAAATCACTTGTTTCAAGTGTTCAATTGTGCATTGCTCATGGCCTTCCCATACCCAGCTACAGATACAAATCTATTAATAAAAGCAGGACACCTGGCTTGCAATTTATCACTATAATATGCTGGAGCTCCAGTCCAGTAAGGATTAGAGGAGGTTCAGAAGAATTTAAACGAGAAATCAACACAAAAAAAAAAACAGAAGGAAGACCAGATCAAAACAAGGGCAACAACTCAGGTAAGACAGCCATTACATTTATTTATCTAAATGCTAGAAGTCTCAGAAAAAAAACATTAGAACTTCAATTACTGCACTAACAAGTAACTACGATGTGATAGGTGTTACAGAAAGTTGGTTATCCGAGAGGGATGAAGGCGAATATAATATTAGTGGATACACACTGTATAGGAAGGACAGGCAGGACAGAAGAGGTGGAGGGGTAGCGCTATACATCAAAAATAATCTTGAAGCCCAGGTATTAAACAATGCAGAATCCATATGGGTCAGAATAATGGACAAAAATTCAAAGTGCATAATAATAGGGGCATGCTATAGACCGTCAAATTCAGACACCGAGCAAAATAATCTGTTCTACAATGACAATCGAAATGTGTGCACAAAGGAGAAGCCATACTAATGGGGGATTTCAACTTCCCCCATATAAAATGGGAAAAGCCAAAGAGGAGCACAACAGATGAAATTGAAATGGTGGAAATGATAAACGACTGCTTCCTAACGCAATTTGTCAAGGCACCGACTAGAGGGGAGGCATGCCTTGATTTAGTCTTTTCAAATAATGAAGATAGAATAACTAAAACAGAGGTCAGAGAACCACTGGCAAACTCAGACCACAACATGGTCTCATTTGAAGTGTTTTTTAAAACCCCAAAAAGTAACGACTAAAGCGAAGGTTTACAATTTTAAAAAGGCAAACTATGAAGGTATGAAACAGAGACTAACAGAAGTAGATTGGAGTAAAATAGAGAAAACATTCACAGAAAAAGGATGGCAATGTTTTAAAAATGTAGTACTAGAGGCGCAGAACAATTACATCCCAAAAGTAGACAAATCTAGATCTAAAACAAAATGGCCAAAATGGTTTACTAGATCAATTAAAAAATATATATATTCAGAGAAAAAAGGCATCAAGAACAAAGTACACAGCAAGAGTACTTGGAACTGCAAACACACGTCAAAAAGGAAGTTAGAAAGGCCAAGAGAGAGATAGAAATGAACATTGTTAAGGGGGCTAAAACCAATTCCAAAAAGTTTTTCCAATATTATAACAGCAAGAGAACATTCAAAGAGGAGGTAAAATGATTACTTTTAAAGGAGGATACAGACAACATGCCCCACATGTCAACCTGTTCCTATCCAGTTTTAAATAACTTTATCATAATAGAGACAGAAGTGTTAAAGGGACTAGGAGCTCTTAAAATGAACACATCTTCTGGGCTGGGTGAGATCCTCCCAATAGTACTCAAATAAATGAAAGAAGTTATTTACAAACCACTAACCGATCATGCAACAGTCTCTTGACACAGGGGTGGTACCGACAGACTGGAGAATTGCAAACGTAATACTGATCCACAAAAAGGGAGACAAAATCATATTATTATTATATGTAAACTTATGGAAACTATAATAAGATCTAAAATGGAAAATTACCTATATGGTAACAGTATCCTGGGAGACAGTCAGCATGGTTTTAGGATTGTGCCTAACTAAACTACTTGATTTTTTTGAGGATGTAACAGTGAATAATTGCAAAGCATATGACATGGTTTATTTAAATTTCCAGAAAGCTTCTGACAAAGTCTTGCATAAAAGATTAATTCTCAAACTGAACACAGTAGGGATTCATGGAAATGCATGTACATGGATTAGGGAGTGGTTAATATGTAGAAAACAGAAAGTACTGATTAGAGGAGAAACCTCAGACTGGAGTGTGGTAACCAGTGGAGTACCACAGGGATCAGTACTAGGTCATCTGCTATTCCTAATCTACATTAATGATTTAGATTCTGGTATAGTAAGCAAACTTGTTAAATTTGCAGACGACACAAAAATAGGAGGAGTGGCAAACACTGTTGCAGCAGCAAAGGTCATTCAAAATGATCTAGACAAGATTCAGAACTGGGCAGACACATGGCAAATGACCTTTAATAGAGAAAAATGTAAGGTACTGCATGTAGGCAATAAAAATGTGCATTAAAAATATCATATGGGAGATACTAAAATTGAAGAAGCAATCTGTGAAAAAAGACCCAGGAGTTTATATTGACTCGGAAATGTCTTCATCTAGACAATGTGGGGAAGCTGTAGAAAAGGCCAACAAGATGCTCAGATATATTGTGAAAAGTGTTGAATTTAAATTGAGGGAAGTAATACTTAAACTGTACAGTGCATTAATAAGACCACATCTTGAATACTGTGTTCAGTTCTGGTCACCTCTCTACAAAAAGGATATTGCTGCTCTAGAAAGAGTGCAAAGAAGAGCGACCAGAATTATTTTGGTTTTAAAAGGCATGTCATATGCAGACAGGCTAAAAGAATTGAAACTATTCAGTTCTGAGCAAAGAAGACTACGCAGCAATCTGATTCAAGCACTCAAAATCCTTAAAGGTATTGACAATGTCGACCCAAGGGACCTTTTCGACCAGAAAAAAGAAACAAGGCCCAGGGGTCACAAATGGAGATTAGACAAAGGCATTCAGAACAGAAAATAGGAGGCACTTTTTTACACAGAGAATTGTGAGGGTCTGGAACCAACTACCCAGTACTGTTGTTGAAGCTGACACCCTGGGATCCTTCAAGAAGCTGATGGATGAGATTCTGGGATCAATAAGCTACTAACAACCAAACAAACGAGATGGGCCGAATGGCCTCCTCTCTTTTGTAAACTTTCTTATGTTCTTATGTTCCACTGCAGCGGCACATTCATTCTATAGGTTTGAAAATGCCAGAAGGGATTGGGACTATGACACAAGTTACTGTAAATCTTTACTCGTCATCCTCCCTTTTAGAGAAAACTAACAGGACTTCCTTGTTTGGGGTGGCTGAAATGTACTCCCCCCCCCCCCAGCGCCCTCCTCTGTGATTCGGTCAATTGATTTTGAACACTGAAACAGAAAGTGAGTCACTTCTAACACCAGGGCCATCAAAAGTGTAATCATTAAGTTATTTGTCCTTATTTTAGAACGATGGTGTCATTGAAGATGATTGAGGCTGTAAACTGGAGTTGCAGTTCCCAGAGTTATGTTATATCTGATTTCAAAATGACTTGCCTTGTTGGTTTTGTTTGTATAATTGTTTGAGGATGTGCTGGACTAGTGTGGGCAGCACAGTGTCTTAAAGGGACACTACAGCCAAAGTACGTGTTTTTATTTGCTTCTTTTCATTTGCTCTTACTCTGGCCCCTCTCTCTACCGCCCTCCCTCCCATTCCTTCTTTCTCTCACAATATTCCCCCCGTCTTTCATTCTTCTCCTCCAGCACTCCTTTCAGTGCAATGAGCATTCTCGCCTCCCCCTCTTGACAGATTACCCTCACCACCAAATTTAAAGTTTCATTCAGCCTTGCTCTAAAAACCAGACTTTTCTGACAGCAGTCAGCAGCATTAATAATACCTTTGCCTACTTGTGAAGAGGAGACAATGATCTGTTCAGGGATACTAAGATATTTAGTGAGCGAGTAGTGTCTGACTGAAGTTATTGGAGAACAAACTCCCCATCCCCAGTTGTACTGCTTTCCCAAGAAAAGGAGGACATTTTGGGGGAAAATTCTACTTGAGAGATGTCTTGCTCGTTAAAATATTCAGCATATTTTTAAAGAGGAGATGGTTATTTGTTCAAGGATACCAAAATATTGAAAGAAGGGCTATAATGCGGAAAAATGGGCAATAGATATATAATATATATATATATATATATATATATATATATATATATATATATATATATAGATATATAGATAGATAGATATAGATAGATAGATAGATAGATATAGATAGATATAGATATAGATATAGATATAGATATAATAACCGCAGAGCACTAGTGTCTCTCCAGTCAAGCACCAGGTGAAATATGTGGTGCACTGTATATGACGATCACCACTGGCTCCAGGGGGCACAGTTCAGGTGGGCACTGTGCAAGCTTGCACATACAGTTCTGTTGGCTCCTCAAACCTGACCCTGCTATCGAGTCCTGGGTGTGTCTGAGCACAGACTGTCACATTACACACACTGTCATTGCTCTTGTAAATCGCAGTTAGTTGCATAAGAACATAAGAATATAAGAACATAAGAAAGTTTACAAACGAGAGGAGGCCATTCGGGCCCATCTTGCTCGTTTGGTTGTTAGTAGCTTATTGATCCCAAAATCTCATTAAGCAGCTTCTTGAAGGATCCCAGGGTGTCAGCTTCAACAACAGTACTGGGGAGTTGATTCCAGACCCTCACAATTCTCTGTGTAAAAAAGTGCCTCCTATTTTCTGTTCTGAATGCCCCTTTGTCTAATCTCCATTTGTGACCCCTGGTCCTTGTGAGTTTTTTCAGGCTGAAAAAGTCGCTTGGGTCGACCCTGTCAATATCTTTTAGAATTTTGAATGCTTGAATTAGGTCGTCACGTAGTCTTCTTTGTTCAAGACTGAACAGATTCAATTCTTTTAGCCTGTCTGCATATGACATGCCTTTTAAACCCGGAATAATTCTGGTCGCTCTTCTTTGCACTCTTTCTAGAGCAGCAATATCTTTTTTATAGCGAGGTGACCAGAACTGCACACAATATTCAAGATGAGGTCTTACTAGTGCATTGTTCAGTTTTAACATTACTTCCCTTGATTTTAATTCAACACTTTTCACAATGTATCCGAGCATCTTGTTAGCCTTTTTTATAGCTTCCCCACATTATCTAGATGAAGACATTTCTGAGTCAACAAAAACTCCTAGGTCTTTTTCATAGATTCCTTCTCCAATTTCAGTATCTCCCATATGATATTTATAATGTACATTTTTATTTCCTGCGTGCAGTACCTTACACTTTTCTCTATTAAATGTCATTTGCCATGTGTCTGCCCAGTTCTGAATCTTGTCTAGATCATTTTGAATGACCTTTGCTGCTGCAACAGTGTTTGCCACTCCTCCTACTTTTGTGTCGTCTGCAAGGCATGATGCCTTTGTGATTTGTCCACCAGGGACTAGTTTGAATTTACCCAAAAGAATCATTTCCAGGTCTCCTGGGGTGAAAGGTTAGTGTATTAACCACACCACCCCCTGTCTTTGCTCCTCCCACAGTCAGGAGCCTGGGAAGTCTAGCCATACTGTGAGCTTAATGACAGTTATTTCAGAAATGAAATGTGAAAGGGAATTGTGTGTGAGGAAGAGAGGAGGGGGCAGCACCACACTGGATCTGCATGTGTAAAGCCATGCTGGGAAACTTCAGGCTAATCTACAGAAATACCTTGTTTTGCTGCATTTTCCCTCCCAGACTGTTAGCATTATCTATCCCAGAGCCTCCAGCACCAGGAGTGGTTGTTTTTTCACTGAAGTGAATGTATTCCATTGATAGCACATGTGTTCGATCCCACTGGCACACATTTCTGTGCAAAAGAATCCCTTAAATAAAGAGCTGTAGTTGCACAGTGTAATTAGCTCTCTTAGCTGATTGGATACTATAAAGAGCTCCTGGAACAGCACATACAGTGTGCAGCTCTGTGCTTTCAATCACTGGCACTCTGAAACAGCTCTCAGTGCCCTGTTCATATCACTGTGGAACAGCACACAGCGCTGTGCTATCGGAGGCACATACAGGGTGCAGCTCTGTGCTTTCAATCACTGGCACTCTGAAACAGCAGCTCTCAGTGCCCTGTTCATATCACTGTGGAACAGCACACAGCGCTGTGCTATCGGAGGCACATACAGTGTGCAGCTCTGTGCTTTCAATCACTGGCACTCTGAAACAGCTCTCAGTGCCCTGTTCATATCACTGTGGAACAGCACACAGCGCTGTGCTATCGGAGGCACATACAGGGTGCAGCTCTGTGCTTTCAATCACTGGCACTCTGAAACAGCTCTCAGTGCCCTGTTCATATCACTGTGGAACAGCACACAGCGCTGTGCTATCGGAGGCACATACAGTGTGCAGCTCTGTGCTTTCAATCACTGGCACTCTGAAACAGCTCTCAGTGCCCTGTTCATATCACTGTGGAACAGCACACAGCGCTGTGCTATCGGAGGCACATACAGTGTGCAGCTCTGTGCAATCACTGGCTCTGTGCCCTGTTCATATCACTGTGGAACAGCACACAGCGCTGTGCTATCGGAGGCACATACAGTGTGCAGCTCTGTGCTTTCAATCACTGGCACTCTGAAACTGTTCATATCTCTGTGCTGCGTGGAATGGTTCACCCCCCATCTCATAGGGGAAGTTGTGATGTATGTGACATTGCCCTTTTAAATCCTCCCGCCCCTCTTTATTGAAGGCTGGATCATTGTGTATAGATGAGGTGGTCTTTTGAAATTCCACCCCCCTCTAGACTCATGCTATATAGTATTCCTTTTTGTTCCACAGCTTGCTCCCTGGCTCCAGGCCACATCTGTTATTGCCCTTTTAAATCAGAGTCCTCCCTCACAGCTGTTTGAAGCAGACAATACGGTAGCATTTATCATCAGAGACATATAAGATTCCTATCCCTGACTCTGTTCTCATACTAACACACATACAGGACTATGCATAGCACTGCTGCTATTACTACTGCTATTGCAATAAGAATAATTGATAACAATAATAACGATAACCCTTCCAAGGTGAAGAGTGGGCTGCTGTAGCCCTTTCAGTCCAAGCCTCCCTTCTCTTCAGGACATAAACGCACCTCATTGTGGAAAGACACGTGGACGAGTTTAGGATTAGGAGGACATCCCACAGTACAGAAGAGCGTTTTGGTTGAATTGCTATGATCCTGTAAGAGGCACAAAGACCTCACACGCAGAACAGGGAGCCTCAGACAGACCTTTCAATACATGCTAATGTGTTCAATTATGTACACAGTACATACATGAGAATACTATCAATTCAGATTCCACTAGACAAGGAAAGAATACAGATCTACGTTTTCAAATACATTACATTGCAAATATACTGAGCACACCAGACCTATACAGTAAGTGCATTTTTTTCACAGTTGAGGGTAACGTTCACTTATGACACAGTTGTAGGGTATTTGAACTTTAATATTGATAATATATTATACTATATATATATATATTATAATATATATATATATATATATATTATATATATATATAGTGAAATAGGCCGTAACACAGCCCACAGCCTAACATCTCCCACGCACGCTACACCCTTCACCAGGCTGCAGTCCGACAAGCACGCACCGAGGGACCTGCATCCCACCACTGACACCAATGTAGCCATCTCGGTTAACGCAGGCAGGTGCATCACACATGGTAAGGCAATCCACACACAGGCGGAGTGCAGGTGTCATCCCAGGACCTCTCACACTAACGCATAGAGCCCATACCGCTGTACAAAAAGAGCTGGCTCTACTGCAAGGAACGTATATCGGGCTTATGTCTTTGTGTGTGATTACATCACCTACCCGCCCTGCTGCTGCCTTCCTCTGTGCACGCTACTATCTATCTATCTATCTATCTATCTATCTATCTATCTATATATATATATATATATATATATATATATATATATATATATATATATATATATATATATATATATAGAATATATATATATATATATAGATAATAGCTAGTCTAACAGGCATTGTCCACATTCAATTGTGTAAGTATCACTGGGGGATAGTGTTTATTTTCGTTTGTAAAATTTCTCAACGGGAAAATTTATTGCCCGGGGTGCGGAGGTCACATTTACATAGTTAAGACACTGCCTAGTACACTAGGGGAGTCCCCCTCAGTGACACGCGACTTCACTCAAAACGTCGGGGTGCGAACGTAACGTGGAGTGTCGTTCTGACGAAAAAAAATTTTATATATATATATATATATATATCTCTATCTTAGAGAGAGAGAGAGAGAGAGAGATTTTTTTTTTTTTTTTTTAAAAGAACATAAATCATTTTTACAAGTAGACAGGACTGTATCAAAAGAAGTTTCGTGGATTCAAAGGACTATTTTGGTTTTAAGGAATTACAAGCGCTGTTGGATTTGTGAAGCTTTTTTTAAAGTTTTTTTTTTAAGGGGTTGAAAAAATAAACATAAACGTCGCATTTTTTTTGTTTTAAAGAGGAAAACAAAATGGCTGATGACAGCAAGCGATAACAAGGACGAACGGAGCATTCCCCTTTAAGAGAAAAAGGGTTATCACAATATGTTTGTGTTTTATATAGCTTACAACAATACAATGCAAGAGAAATATTGAATTATTGCTGGGGGATTCGATTGGGTTTAAAAAAAAAAGCAAAAAAACAATCGAGGTTTGTGAGGTGAACATAGCTTTCCTCCCACCGTTAATAAAACACGTTTGATAGCGTTTTAATCTGTAAACAATGTATATGTTTTTAAATGTTTTAGATCTATATGTGTGCATGTATATTTTGGGCAGATATTTGAAAGAAGCGTGTTTTGTTTTGTTTTTTGGACTGCGCGATTGACATTCCTTTGTAGCGCTGAGGGGGTGGAGAGAACAAAAAATTTAAATTAAATATTAAATATCATAAATGATCTTCTACTTCCGAAAACTATATTGTGTATATATATATATATTTAACGAAATGTTTTATAATTGCATATATCTATATATTCAAACATGTTGAAAATAATGCAAAATGGCAGAGGCCTTGTGTCTAGTTTGAGTTTTTAATTGATCTGATCATTACCAAAAAAAAAAAAAACCCTGTACTGTCGTTGCTGCTGGCAACCGAGCCTGTAATTGTAGTTTGTCCTGCAAAGTAAAATTTAAAATACAATACAACAATATTACTGCTAAGCGAATATTGATATGTTTAGTGGACAAACGTAACATAAGAAAATTGCTTATTTCTGAATAAAAAAGAGTTAAGTGTAACATACGATTGGTGTATAAACAGAGGTGTATTTTTAATACTGGTGTAATATATAATCACGCTGATAATACTGGGAATTGCCAGGCTAATGCAACTATGGGTCATTCCCAGTCCAATACGAATAATCAATTATAATAGAAATACATAGTTGTGTGATGCCAGGCAATACATACGTTAAGAAACATACAGTTAAGAGCTCCCTATTCGTTTGTGTCGAATAGAAACATACAACTGTATTTGCATTACTGTTTGAAAGGGGTTTGAGTTTGTTTTTCCAAATAAGAAATTCCACTTTTTACAGATCGCATTTCAGTTTTATCTACACGACTTGTTCAGTTGAAAAGAAAAAGTTGTTATTATTATTATTATTATTATTATTTAGGGTTTGGATTTTATCTTGAAAACTGGTCAGTCTTCTCTTTCTGTAAAGGAACAAAAAGAAACGAATGGCCGTCGTTTCATATTCGTCTATTTGTCTGTACACAAGCCGGCGGTATACCAATGTGCAATCATAGCTTTCAGGATTTCAGTCCAGAATCTTCCAGGTTAGCTATTACAACACAGAAAGCCTTTTGGATTTTGGGAACCCATAATTCCTCCTTCTACACTGAACCCTAAATGTATCGGGAAAGGACATTAAAAAGCAGGACCACTGTTGTTGCAAAAGAAAGGCTTTATGGTTGTTAGTTTAACACCATCTCTGTTTTATCCATAATTTGGATATGTATATATATATATATATCACATATAGACATATGTAAGCGGCCTTCACATGGTTTTAATGGAATTTTATTTTGTTTCTTTTTTTTTGGGAGTTTTTAGTAGTCATACCGACCATGTTTAAGCCTAACCCTTCTGTGTGAGGGTTTGTTTTTAATACATATATTTATTTTTTCACTCATGTCTGTGGAGTGAACGCAGCTACACCTGGACAGCGAATTTGTTGTCACTCTGTCGGTTTGGTTATTCCACTCGAGTAAAGTACATTATTAATGCAAAAGACAACCAAAAAACCTTAATAAACAATTGAAATGGCTGAAAACTGGAAAAACTGCTTCGAAGAAGAGCTGATTTGCCCGATTTGCCTGCACGTGTTTGTGGAACCGATTCAGTTGCCTTGCAAACACAATTTCTGCCGGGGCTGCATCAGCGAGGCTTGGTCTAAAGACACGGGTATGGTCCGCTGCCCCGAATGCAACCACACCTACAACCAGAAACCCACTTTGGAGAAAAACCTAAAACTGACAAACATTGTGGAAAAATTCAACGCCTTGAACATAGAGAAAAGCCCAATGGTTTTACATTGTATCTTCTGTAGGCGAGGACCACCTCTGCCAGCCCAGAAAGTTTGCCTCCGCTGTAACGCTCCGTGTTGCCAGTCTCACGTTCAGACGCACCTACAGCAGCCTTCTTCCAACCCAGGGCACTTGTTAGTGGAGGCCGAGGATGTGCGGGCCTGGAGCTGCCTGCAACACGACGCCTACAGACTATACCATTGCGAAGCCGAGCAAGTGGCTGTTTGCCAGTACTGCTGCTTCTCTCGCTGTGGGGCGAACCACAGCCACTCCGTTTGCGATGTGGAGGTTCGCCAGAATGATATTCGGGTAAGTTATATGTCATGGAAGAATATTGTTTTGTTTGCCTGTTATTTTGACAATAACCTCTTTCATATGAACGGGGTGTAGTAGTGATCTCTACCAGGGGAGCCCTTCCAGTCCAGGCCTTTGTTCCAAACCCTGTTCTAAATTGTTTAATTGAATGGAATTGCCTTGACTGTACAGGTGCATCATCTAGAGAAGGGTGTGTGAGGTACAGTACCTGTCTGATTTTCTACATTTTTCACATTGAATTTGGTTAGATCTTTTTGTGGGTTGTAGTAGTATATAGAGGGAGTCAGAGAGAAAAAATGACACCAAACTTTGGTGCTTCTTTTATTTGTTTGGGGTGCAATCTTCAGGTGTGAAAGTTATTGCCCCCCCTAGTTAACTCAAAGGGATAATTAGGGTCAGCTGTTTGAATACTTTGGCTAACAATTAGGTCTGATTTGGGCAGACCCTGCCCATTATAAATCTGACTGTCTTTGGCCCTTACCATCAGAGTGAAGTTGTCAGCACACAGGTTCTAGAGGCACATCATGCCATGATCAAAAGAAATTCCTGAAGACCTCCAGAAAAAGTTGTTGATGCCTATCAGTCTGGAAAGGGTTACAAAGCCATTTCTAAGGCTCTGGGGCTCCACTAAACCACAGTCAGAGCCATATTGTCCAAATGGAGAAAGTTTGGGACAGTAGTGAATCTTCCCAGGAGTGGCCGCCCTGCCAAAACCTCTCCAACAGCAAGGCGTAAAATCGTCCAGGAAGTCACTAGAACAACCCTAGAACAACATCCAGGGATCTGCAGGCCTCTCTTGCCTTGGCTAAGGTCAGTGTTCATGACTCCACCATCAGAAAGACACTGGGCAAAAATGGGATTCATGGCAGAGTAGCAAGGCAGAAACCACTGCTCACTAAGAAGAACATGAATGCTCGTCTCAAGTTTGCCAAAAAGCACCTGGATGATCCTCAAGAGTTCTGGAACAATGTTCTATGGACAGATGAGTCAAAAATTGAACTTTTTGGCCAACATGGGCCCTGTTATGTCTGGCGAAAACCAAACACTGCATTCCACAGTAAGAACCTCATACCAACGATCAAGCACAGTGGTGGTAGTCCACCACTGTGGATGCTTTGCTGCATCAGGACCTGGATGACTTCCCATCATTGAAAGAACCATGAATTCTGCTCCGTATCAGAGAATTCTACAGGAGAATGTCAGGCCATCTGTCCGTGAGCTGAAGCTGAAGCGTAGCTGGGTCATGCAGCAAGACAATGATCCAAAACACACAAGCAAGACTACAACAGAATGGTTGAAGAACAATTTAAATGAACAATTTAAAGTTTTGGAATGGCCTAGTCAAAGTCCAGGCCTAAACCCCATTGAGATGTTGTGGCAGGACCTGAAACAAGCAGTTTATGCTCAAACCCACAAATGTCACTGAGTTGAAGCAGTTCAGCATGAAGGAGTGGGCCAGAATTCCTCCCCGGCGCTGTGAGAGACTGATCAGTAACTACAGGAAGTGTTTGGTTGCAGTTATTGCTGCTAAAGGTGGCGTAACCAGTTATTGAGTCTAAGGGGGTGATTACTTTTTCACACGGGGGCATTGGGTGTTGCATAACTTTCTTTAATAAATAAATGAAATATCAACATTTTGTGTTATTTGTTCACTCGGTCCCTTTTATCTAATGTTAGATTTTGTTTGAAGATCTGTTAGCATTCAGTGTCAAAAATATGCAAAAATGTAGAAAGTCAGACCAAATACTTTTTCACGGTACTGTATGTGACCTGGTTAAAGAGAAGTGTGATGAAACAGCAGGTAACATGCAACCATTTGTGATGTAGTCAAGGTCCAGTACTAAATAGTCCAACCCATGTAAGAAGGCTGTAACGTACCTGCCTGCCCCAAGCTGGGACCCAATATAATCCAATACTGTACATGGCTTTAATCCACAGGCCTGCTGCCTTCAAGTTTAGTTCAGTCCTCTATTTAAGGTGCAAACCAACATTATATTTAACATTTTGCAATGAGGTGCACAAAACAAAGTTACTGACAGGTTTGATCTGCTCATCCAGATTGTCGGCTTCCTTGTGATGCTTGACTCTCTCAAATGTATTTGTAAGAAGACACCGATTTAAAGAACCACTCGGTTTCTTGTGTACCTTAAGGGGTTAACCTGTGTTCCTGAATTGCTTCCTAGATGCTTTCCATGACAGTGTTTAAAAAGGAGTTGTCTGGTTTGCTTAGTAACTGGTGCTAATTTCCTGCAGAGGAATGCGTTTCAGATTTCCAGTGTGTCACACCTCCGGACAGAGCCAGGCAGGGGCACAGTGCCCAGAGCAGCTGCTGACTGTTTTCTGCTTGTTTGCAATAGCAGATTGCATGCTTCAGTCAGTGTTCAACCCCCCTAGAATTTTAGTTTTCCAATAATCGCTAGATAGGGATATTTGGGTGAAGTCAGCAGTGTTCCATGATGGCAAGGGCTGGATGGGGTGAATCTGTGTCATGTAATCATTTAGGGAGTGAAGATTTTAGAAGTCTGTGTGTGTGGTGTGATTCATTTTAATGCATGCTGTGTTAGTAGGTTTCCATTTATTGACTCCAGTATTCAAAAGTTACACGTCCTATAGCTTAAACATTTATCGTTGGACACAATAAATGTGGCAGCTAGTTATAAACAGAAATGAGATAATGATCAATGACCTAATTCTGTGGGAGATGGCTCAGGTATGGAGATGATCTGTCAGGAGGGGATTCAGGTAGCTTGTCTCGCTCTCGCTCAAGTGCCTGTTTTAAGAACATAAGACAGTTTACAAACGAGAGGAGGCCATTCGGCCTATCTTGCTCGTTTGGTTGTTAGTAGCTTATTGATCCCAGAATCTCATCAAGCAGCATCTTGAAGGATCCTAGGGCATCAGCTTCAACAATTTTACTGGGGAGTTGGTTCCAGACCCTCACAATTCTCAGTGTAAAAAAAGTGCCTCCTATTTTCTTTTCTGAATGCCCCTTTGTCTAATCTTCATTTGTGACCCCTGGGCCTTGTTTCTTTTTTCAGGTCGAAAAGGTCCCTTGGGTCGAGATTGTCAATACCTTTTAAGATTTTGAGTGCTTGAATCAGATTGCCGTATAGTCTTCTTTGTTCAAGACTGAATAGTTTCAATTCCTTTTTGTAGCGAGGTGATCAGAACTGAACACAATATTCAAGATGAGGTCTTACAATTCACTGTACAGTTTAAACATTACTTCCCTTGATTTAATTTCAACACTTTCCACAATATATCTGAGTCCAGGACCTTACACTTTTCACTATTAAATGTCATTTGCCAGTGTCTGCCCAGTTCTGAATCTTGTCTAGATCATTTTGAATGACCTTTGTTGCTGAAACAGTGTTTGCCACGCCTCCTTTTTTTGTGTCATATCTGCAAATATATATCCTGACTGCATCTGTGTGAAGCTGAACTTTGGGAATTCTGCTTCCACTATGATAAGGAATCTGATTCATTTCTTGGTGTGGATTTCAAACACATAACATTATGCCAGGTCGGAATGTGCCCCAATCTATGAACCCCTTGTTCCTGTGTCCGGGCTGGTCCAGTAGAATAACCAGTGCAGCTGGGCTCCAGTGTACCTGTTCAGCCTGTGCTGATCCGTACACTGGTGGAAGTGGAGGTCCAGTACTATGAGGAATGACACTGGCTGTCAGTAATGGTGCTTCTACAAGCTCTGCCAATCCACCTGCCTGTGGGTCCTGGGTCTCTCTCAAGCAGACGCTCACGTTTCTGATGAGTTATGCGCTGGCTTTGTGATGTGGGCAAAGCCGAGAATACCAAAGTCATTTCACTTTGATTGACCACTTTCGCCTAATTTGAACACAGTTTCCAGAAGTCGGAGTAATTGCTGGAATGATGATGATGATGATGATGATGATGATGATGATGATGATGATGATGATGCAATATCGATTATTTGACGACGTCCTGGTAATCTCTTTTATTTCTGACATGTGATCATGCTAGTGATGCACCCCATTCCTGTGGGAACTTCTTTGCTAGCGAGCTCATTAGTGGTTGGGGGTGGCAACTCTCTGCATGCCCCACAGGTGAGTGTCCTGTGACTGTCCAGTGTCAATTCTAAACTCCATGAGGATGTTGGAGTAGTTTGGCGTCTGGATTTTCCGATGGTCAGGTCCGCTGCTGACCGCTGGAAAATTCTGAGGTGTAAGTTAGCAGTAAGTTATGAGCAAAGACCAAACAAAAATAAATAAATACAAAGTCTATTGAATTCTGTTTTATTTCATCCCATATTTTAACTAAAATTGAGAGGATATGTTTTTTTTTTTTTTTTTTAAACATACATGGAGAAAATTAATGCAATTGACTTATAAATAAACAAATAGTTTGCCGTTGTTGAGTACATTCTGTTTAGGCAATTTCTCATAATTTGAGATGCAGGGCTGAACCAAGCTGTAAGTGTGTTGATTGATTTAATGCATGTTATTTTTTTCATTTACAGCAAATGTTAATGAAACAGCAGGACCGCATAGAGGAGAGAGAGCAGGACATCGAAGACCAGATCTACAAGCTGGAGTCTGATAAGAGGCTTGTGGAGGTAGGGCTCATGTGCTTCCCTGTTGGTTCTTTTTAAAAGAAGATTTCCTTTTCTCATTTGCACAAGTTCCCTTTTGGCTTGCGAGAGAGAAGCAAGCAGACAAGCTTCTGTTGTGACAAATTCCATCTGGCTGTTATTTATTTATATTGGTTTTGATGAAAGGCTTTTTTGGGTTACAATTAGAACGCTGCAGAAGCAGAACAGGAAAAGATTTGCTGCCTTGCGCCTAAACTCTGGTGGGGTTGGGTTAGGGGTCAGGGTCGAGGGTGTGGGGTCAGGGTTGTGGTTGAGGGTTCAAGGAGAACACAATATATGCAGTTGTTCAATAACATTCCTTGTGTTCTTAATTCATGATATAGAACACTGTGCGCAGGTTTGGCAAGGAGGGCAGTCACTGTGGGGTGCCCATGCTCGCGCTGTAACTCTCCTACTCTCCTGCAGGACAAGGTGCAGCAGCTGAAGGAGGAGGTGAGGCTGCAATACCAGAAGATGCAGCAGCTCCTGGAGGAGGACCTGGGGAAGACCCTGGAGATCCTGGACAAGGCGCGCTCTAAATTCTGCGAGGAGAACTCCTCTCAGGCCCTGCAGCTGAACGAGCTGCGCCAGGAGGCCAAGAAACTGCTGAGCTCTGTGCAGGTGGTGTTGGACAAGACTGAGGACATCAACTTCATGAAGGTGTGCAAACAAACCCTTTATTTGTTATTTATTTTTAAATGTAGTCGTCGCTAATGTTTTCTTTAACCCTAGTTTTCTCCCTAGTTTGGAATGCCCAATTGTTATTTGTATCCCAGTTCTCGACTGCAACCCCTGGGTGACTTGGGGAAAAAGCGGCTGGAACACACGTCTTCAGAAACACGCTCCTGCCGGTCCGTCATTTTTCTCTCTTCGAATCCACAGCGATGTCAACAGACCTGTAGTGCTGGAGGACAACACAGATCTGGCGGCTGCACTGCAGAACCGCAGGCGCCCTGTCAGCCACAGGGGGTGCTGGTGCGCGGTGAACCGTGGATTCACCTGCCGACCTAAGCCCTCCTTACCCGGGCAGCGCTTGGCTGCCCTTTAGGAACCCCCAGTCGTGGTCTGCAGTGACATAGCCAGGATTCGAACCTGCGATCTCCTTTTACTGGATGCGCCACTCGGGAGCCAAAAACAAACCCGTTAAGACAATAGTCGTGTATGTAGAATCTTGCATTGCACACGTTCGTTTCCGAGTTCGTAATGCAAGCACAGTGTTTCAATGCTGGTTAGTTTATTGTACCCACGACCCCTTTTAGTATTGAAGTGTTTTTTATTTCTCTGTTTTGTGGTCGGGAGTATATAGAATCAGGGGACTTCTAGCCATTTCAAGAGCCTTGTCGTTCTGTATATTGCATAACTTTTTGGTTTAAGTTCTGCATGCAGTTTTATTTTGGCAAACACTGCTGCAGCGATCCTGCTGTCATAAGTGTCAGGGATTTTTCTTTTTGAATTTCCTTGATTGCTGAAGTGCTGTGGTCAGCTTCTGTTTCTTTCTTGATTGCATTTGAAAGCGTTTTCATACCCTTACATTTTAAATACTTTTTTAAAATGACAGCTGACATACAGTTGCATTTAGTGTTCATTTGTCATTTGCTTATTTCTTTTTTTAGAACACAAAGTCTGTGAAAATCTTAATGGATAGGTAAGCTTATTATTATTATTATTATTATTATTATTATTATTATTATTATTATTATTATTATTATTATTATTGTATTTGGCAGACAGCTTTATCCAAGGCGAGTTACATGTGTTATGGGGCAGTATAAGGTTACAGTGCAAGAACAATATTTAAGTACAGTGTAGTTTATAGTAAGTGCAAATACTACTAGAATACAATATGATATAAGAAATAACAGTTTAGGATTAAGACCATTTGTGTCTTCAGTGATATAATAGTAGTGCAAGGATAGTGCATCAGCAGAGTTTCCAGTAACATGATGCTGAGGTCAGGTGACTCCAGTGTAGAGTAGGAAGGATAGATCAGGAGATCTTCAAGTGCATCTAAATGGGTGGGGCTGGAGGAGGAGGCGGCAGAAGGCAGTGAGAGACGGAGCAGTCCTGAAGTTCTCTCCTAGCTGGTTCCACCACACAGAGGCTAAGGAAGAAGGAGCGGGCACTGCAGGACGGAGAGTGGAGGGAAGGCATGACTAGTCGCCCAGTAGAGGAGGAGCGGAGAGGGGGTGTATGGAGACATGGGGGTGGAGGCAGGAGGGGGCAGTGTGGTGAAGAGCGTGGTAGGCAAGAAAATAAAACATCTTCTATCAGTACATTTATTGAAGAAACCAAACCAGTGACCCAATTTTATGTTTTTTCTCTTTCTGGCAGAACCCAAACCTGCACAGGCAGTGGACTGCCTCCTCACAAAGTGGGTCATCTTAACTCCAAACTCTTCCTCTCTGAGATCTCTAAAAAAGAGAAGAATCTGCGCAAGATGCTGGAAGGTGAAACATTAACAACTAGTCTGTTTCTGGGGTTTATCTACTCCCTAGATGTGCTATTCCCCTTACCGTGTGCCCCAGGTGCTTTCTGTTAGCTAAACTGAAAAGATTTGGGCCAGTCAAGGTCAGGAATGGTCCTTGCACGTTAGTGACTCATTAATGTGCATGAACTAGCTGTGCAGCACATTGTGGTCTAGGGGTCGGTTTGATTCCTGGAAGAGAGCAGGGTGATCTAGTACACCTTAGTTTCTTCACTAGCAGCTAAAACTAGAAGTGATCTGTTTAATTGAATTGCGTCGTTAAGTTTTGCAAATCTCTGACACGGTTTTCCACTTCTGTTTTCCTCTCAGCCCCCTTTAGTGCTCCAGCTCACTTCCTTCAGAGCATTCCGACCTACCCTTGCAGCCTGAGCAGCTCTGGAGCGGAGAAGCGCAAGCACTCCACAGCCTTCCCGGAAAACAGCAACTTCCTGGAGCCTCCGTCAGGGGCGGTGGGCAAGCAGTACCTGGGCCAGGGCTCCCCGTCGGGGGAGGGCCAGTCCACACAAGCCAGGGTGCCTTGCAGCTCCACGCAACACATGGTGGGACTCAGCAGCAGCAGTGCCCAGACGGTGCATTCTAGCTCCGTGTTCCCCCCGCACTACCCCAGTGGAGGCTCCTCCCAGCAGCCAGTGCTCTCACAGTACGGGGCGGGCCGCAAGATACTGATGTGCACGGTGGACAACTGCTACTGCTCCGGAGTGCCCTCCGTGTCAAACCCCAGCGGCCACCCCCCCTACCCGAGATCCAGCTCCTTCCCCTGGACTGTGAGCTCCCAGGAGTACTCGCACCCCCTCCCGCCCGCCCCCGGGCTGTCCGTGCGCGACTGGATCGACGCCTCGCAGACGCACAGGCACCCCGACTTCTACGGGCTCTACGGCCAGTCTTCCACTAAACACTACGTCACCAGCTAACCTTTCCTGACGTTTAAATAAGTAATAGATTTCAAAAATAAAGAAACAAGGTGACGTCAGCATAGTGTGCATCTACAAGACTTACACGTGCCTCCTTTTCTATATCAAATCAAATCAAATCAGATCCCACTTCAGCATAGTGTGCATCCATGAGACTTACACGTGCCTCCTTTTCCCAATCAGTTCAGAGCCCGCTCGTTTCCATTGCTCTCAGTAGGGATTTTCTTTGTATGTTTTGAGCTACAGGAAAGGGGAAGGTTTTGTCATCATTTTAATGGTGGGTGTTTTGCACAGCTTTTAGTATCAGCTGCCAGCATTCCTGTTTACATGTGTTTGCAGTTATTTATGGTCTGATGGGTCCTATTAGCAAGTTATTCATGGTGTCGCACGGTTGGTTCTGCATTCCAGTTGAGCCCTAACTAGTGCTGCCCCCCGCCACGCACACGCACGCACGCACACACACACGCACACGCACGCACGCACACACACACACACACACGCACACGCGCACACGCACACACACGCACACACACACACACACACACTCTTGCAGACCACATGGCCAGGAAGATTGGTTCAGGGTCTCTGCTTTGATGCTTTTTTTAGTACTTGCTCTCCGCTGCTGTGACTGCATGTTTGCAGGTGGAAGCGCTCTGAGTCTGAATGGGTTCAGAACGAGTATGTGTGTTGGGATGGGTGGCTTAAAAAGGTAAAGACATTTTCATACATTTTTTATTAAAAAAGAAAATCAAAAGGCTTTTGATCTGCTTGACTGATATAAAACAAAATAATCAATGAACATGTATTTAAAGAAGAAAAATGGTTGAGGGAGAAAATGTGGCTTGTATACAATTTTTTTTGTAAATATTTGTGAAAAGATGGGATGTGATTTGAAAAAAAAAAAACTATTAAAAATAAACGATGTGGTTTTAAAAAGCAGTGCAAAGTGATTTGGTAGCCATTGTCCATTTAAAACAGCCAGAGGCATGTTTGCTGGTTGAGAGGATTGTGCCTGCCTAACTTTTACATCATGAGCCCTTGGGAATGAAAGATGTTCCATGTTCCTGACAGCCCTCCCAGTACACCCGGGCTCTGTCTGTGTGTGTGTGTGTGTCTGCACTCCCAGTACACCCGGGCTCTGTGTGTGTGTGGTGTGTCTGCACTCCCAGTACGCCCGGGCTCTCTCTGTGTGTGTGTCTGCACTCCCAGTACACCCGGGCTCTCTCTGTGTGTGTGTCTGCACTCCCAGTACACCCGGGCTCTGTGTGTGTGTGTGTGTCTGCACTCCCAGTACGCCCGGGCTCTCTGTGTGTGTGTGTCTGCACTCCCAGTATGCCCGGGCTCTGTGTGTGTGTGTGTGTCTGCACTCCCAGTACGCCCGGGCTCTCTCTGTGTGTGTGTGTCTGCACTCCCAGTATGCCCAGGGCTCTCTGTGTGTGTGTGTCTGCACTCCCAGTACGCCCGGGCTCTCTCTGTGTGTGTGTCTGCACTCCCAGTACACCCGGGCTCTCTGTGTGTGTGTGTCTGCACTCCCAGTACGTCTCTCTGTGTGTGTGTCTGCACTCCCAGTACACCCGGGCTCTCTCTGTGTGTGTGTGTCTGCACTCCCAGTACACCCGGGCTCTGTGTGTGTGTGTGTGTCTGCACTCCCAGTACACCCAGGCTCTCTGTGTGTGTGTGTGTCTGCACTCCCAGTACACCCAGGCTCTGTGTGTGTGTGTGTGTCTGCACTCCCAGTACACCCGGGCTCTGTGTGTGTGTGTGTGTCTGCACTCCCAGTACGCCCGGGCTCTCTGTGTGTGTGTGTCTGCACTCCCAGTACGCCCGGGCTCTCTGTGTGTGTGTGTCTGCACTCCCAGTACACCCGGGCTCTCTCTGTGTGTGTGTGTCTGCACCCCAGGGCTCTGTCTGCACTCCCAGTACACCCAGGCTGTGTGTGTGTGTGTGTGCACTCCCAGTACACCCAGGCTCTGTGTGTGTGTGTGTGTCTGCCACTGTCTGCACTCCCAGTACACCCAGGCTCTGTGTGTGTGTGTGTGTCTGCACTCCCAGTACGCCCGGGCTCTGTGTGTGTGTGTGTGTCTGCACTCCCAGTACACCCGGGCTCTCTCTGTGTGTGTGTCTGCACTCCCAGTACACCCAGGCTCTGTGTGTGTGTGTGTGTCTGCACTCCCAGTACACCCGGGCTCTCTGTGTGTGTGTGTGTCTGCACTCCCAGTACGCCCGGGCTCTCTGTGTGTGTGTGTCTGCACTCCCAGTACACCCGGGCTCTGTGTGTGTGTGTGTGTCTGCACTCCCAGTACGCCCGGGCTCTCTGTGTGTGTGTGTCTGCACTCCCAGTACGCCCGGGCTCTCTGTGTGTGTGTGTGTCCCAGTACACCCAGGCTCTGTGTGTGTGTGTGTGTCTGCACTCCCAGTACACCCAGGCTCTCTGTGTGTGTGTGTCTGCACTCCCAGTACACCCGGGCTCTCTGTGTGTGTGTGTGTCTGCACTCCCAGTACACCCGGGCTCTCTGTGTGTGTGTGTGTGCACTGTACGCCCGGGCTCTCTGTGTGTGTGTGTCTGCACTCCCAGTACACCCAGGCTCTCTGTGTGTGTGTGTGTCTGCACTCCCAGTACGCCCGGGCTCTCTGTGTGTGTGTGTCTGCACTCCCAGTACGCCCGGGCTCTCTGTGTGTGTGTGTCTGCACTCCCAGTATGCCCAGGCTCTCTGTGTCTGTGTGTCTGCACTCCCAGTACACCCGGGCTCTCTGTGTGTGTGTGTCTGCACTCCCAGTACGCCCGGGCTCTCTGTGTGTGTGTGTCTGCACTCCCAGTACGCCCGGGCTCTCTGTGTGTGTGTGTCTGCACTCCCAGTACGCCCGGGCTCTGTGTGTGTGTGTGTGTCTGCACTCCCAGTACGCCCGGGCTGTCTGTGTCTGTGTGTCTGCACTCCCAGTACGCCCGGGCTCTCTGTCTGTACCTCTCAGTTCTATCATTCTATCCAGGTACAGAGGTTGCAGTACTAGCCCGCTCTGTTGAAAATTGGTTATTTAGCCAATCTTTTTTTTTTTTCATTTTTGTGTATGACAGTGATGTAACAGATTTACTGCAATTGGGATTGAATCAGAGACTCAGACATTTGGTATTTAATATGTAAAATAAACTATAGGTTAGTTGTAAAATCCTTCTGTTTTGCTCCCTTCAGAAATATCCCCTTTGGTCACATTATTTCAATTTTTAGACATTTTAAAATGGCTTGTGTATTTCAAAAAGTTGTCCTGCTGTAACTTTGGGAAAGAAAAAAGCATAATTAAATAGATACAGGGATAGGAAAGTTAACATGGTTGTGCACACAGCGACTGAGGGGGATATACGAGTAGAGCAGAGCAGCAGTGTAATAGAGAGCACTGTGCAGATCAACACTGGAGCTAATTCCATTCATGTGATGTTTTTGAATGTAATTATAAACACAAAGTTTGATTTTGTTTGTTAGTATGGGTGTAAAAGAATGAAGCTTGGGTTGCAGTCTTTACTATCCATGCGGAAGCAGGTAATAAAGATGAACTCTTTCAGTATTGAATGTTACACTGACAGTGATTCACTGGAGGCTGGCATTCATATTTCAGTGCATAGTATATATAAAAAAAACATTCCACAGCAACCAAGGTCAGGCAGCAGCTACACGCTGTGGATTCTAATTAGCTGAGCAAGTAAATGCTACATATTCTCGACACCTGGCTTAAATTGACTGAAAGTTTAGATGGGTATTTGTTACTCAACAGAGTGTGGTAGGTCATGGTTGTGACACTTGATTCCCTGAGCCAATGAAGTTTGTATGGGGGTTAAAATATAGTTAACTCAGGAAATAGACAGAAACCAGAAGTACATTGCACAGGTGTCAGACCTGTGTAATAATATGCCATCAGCAGCTTTTCATGTTGTTGTTTGTTTTGCCTGCTTGTGACTGTATTGTGTGGGACACTGAAAGCAAGCGAGAATGTTGGGGTGCACTGCCATTCTGATAAAAGAAAACAAGAGAGAACGTTGGGGTGCACTGGCATTCTGATTCAAGAACACAAGCGAATGTTGGGGTGCATCGGCATTGTGATTAAAGAACACGAGAATGTTGGGGTGCACCGGCATTCTGATTGAAGAACACGAGAATGTTGGGGTGCACCGGCATTCTGATTGAAGAACACGAGAATATTGGGGTGCACCGGCATTCTGATTGAAGAACACGAGAATATTGGGGTGCACCGGCATTCTGATTGAAGAACACAAGACAAACAGAGGGGTGCAGCGCCAGGTATAATATGTTTCACATGCTGAATAATCCTTACAGTGTGCACAATTAACATTTCTGCTAGCCAGCACTTTGTGTTTCTAATCCTTAAAGCCGAGGGGGATAAGCTCAAATCTTCTTAAGCACTGGAGGTGGGGCTGGGTGTCCTGTATTGAGTAACACAGGGGTTTCAGAGCATGCTGTTGGCAAATCAAACAGGACTGGGGGCCGTTTGGAATAGATGTTGGCCCTCTGGTGCCAGGTGATTTTCATTTGTATAAAAGCAAGGGGTTTAAGTGCTTGTGAAAGTCTGATTTCCTTTCTGAGGGAAAAGAAAGCACATAAAGAAATCTGCCCAACAAATGCCATCTATTTAAATATATCTGATATTTTCTGTGTGGATGTCCACAGTTACAGCGCCTTCGTTATGTGCTTTTTAAGTTCCAGTGCAAATCATTTTCAATAACTTAAATATTATTATTATTATTATTATTTTATTATTATTATTATTATTGATTAGAGTGCTTCTGAAGTTGATTATAAAACTAATCTTGTTTTCTCTTTTCTGAGGTGATATATAAGCCATAGTGACGAGGCAGTGGCTCCTCTGTGATGGAGCTGGGACTGTGTGTTGAGGCTGCTCTGTGATGGAGCTGGGACTGTGTGTTGAGGCGCCTCTGTGATGGAGCTGGGACTGTGTGTTGTGGATCCTCTGTGATGGAGCTGGGACTGTGTGTTGAGGCTCCTCTGTGATGGAGCTGGGACTGTGTTGAGGCTGCTCTGTGATGGAGCTGGGACTGTGTGTTGAGGCTCCTCTGTGATGGAGCTGGGACTGTGTTGAGGCTGCTCTGTGATGGAGCTGGGACTGTGTGTTGAGGCTGCTCTGTGATGGAGCTGGGACTGTGTGTTGAGGCTGCTCTGTGATGGAGCTGGGACTGTGTGTTGAGGCGCCTCTGTGATGGAGCTGGGACTGTGTGTTGTGGCTCCTCTGTGATGGAGCTGGGACTGTGTGTTGAGGCTGCTCTGTGATGGAGCTGGAACTGTGTGTTGAGGCTCCTCTGTGATGGAGCTGGGACTGTGTGTTGAGGCTCCTCTGTGATGGAGCTGGGACTGTGTGTTGAGGCTGCTCTGTGATGGAGCTGGGACTGTGTGTTGAGGCTGCTCTGTGATGGAGCTGGGACTGTGTGTTGAGGCTCCTCTGTGATGGAGCTGGGACTGTGTGTTGAGGCTGCTCTGTGATGGAGCTGGAACTGTGTGTTGAGGCTCCTCTGTGATGGAGCTGGGACTGTGTGTTGAGGCTCTGCTCTTTTCTGGTGTGTTTGGAGTGCAGTGCCTAAACACACAGTCCCAGCACCATCACAGAGGAGCCACTGCCTTGTCACCATGGCTAATATATCATAATAATCAGCAATGTGCCCTACCTGCTGTATAACTGATCAATAATCTGCAGCGTGCCCTACCTGCTGTATAACTGATCAATAATCTGCAGCGTGCCCTACCTGCTGTATAACTGATCAATAATCTGCAGCGTGCCCTACCTGCTGTATAACTGATCAATAATCTGCAGCGTGCCCTACCTGCTGTATAACTGATCAATAATCTGCAAGTGTGTCCTACCTGCTGTATAACTGATCTTTTCTTTCATCAGCCATACAAACTGTACTGAATAGACTGAAGAGGCTTTTTATTCAATATGACAATCTTTAAAAGAGTCTTCAGTCTTCATTCTGTTATTGCACATAGTAAGAACCATAAAAAGAGACTTGTGCACGCGTGGAGAAAAAGTGTGTTTTGCCTTTTCTATCCTCACAGGCAGCAACACACCCACCTTCCATATAATATAATACATAATAACCGTGCTGGGTTCCATAGGAAAATCTGTTTTTATATTGTGTCCCTGGTCAAGCTGATGAATCTGAAGCTGTGCAGCAGAAATAATTCCACTTCTATTATTCATTATTACTATTGATATAAGGGGGTCATCCAAAATATCACTAGAAGTAAGCAATGAATTCTGCATGTCAGTATCTACCTTCTTAAGTTTAAAAAAAAACCTGTTTATCTGGATTGTGCACTTGCATGTTTGTGGTTCCAGATTGTCTCTGGTAGACAGTGCTGTTGTGTATATGTGCATTTTGTAAGACGTGCCTGTCTGTTTAGTGTAATATTTCACCCGACCATTGATGGGGCCCTGGAGGCTCTCTCAGATGATTCTGCAGAATAGCTCTGGGGTTATGTGAGGATACAAGTCTCTTATAAGAAGGAGTTACAATAGGCTTAGCCAAGCCAGTGCTTGAAATAACACTGTGTTCCAAAGGCTTAAGCACACACTGGTCAGCCTTGCTAGACACAGTCAATAACACATCACCTGGCAAGGGGAGCTATGCCTTCCCAGGGCTGTGACTGACAGCAGGGAGTCCTTCACCACCGGCCCTCCTGCTGCAGAGACAGCTTGGCTGCAGGTGCGAGTAATGGAACAAGCTTGCAAAGTGCTGGAGGAGACCAGTGACTAAAAACCATGTTCACAAATCTGAAAGCAACGAGACTGCAGAACTTTAGAGTGGTGTTTGACTGTTCCACTGTGCCCCAAACCATGCCCTATTATTATTGCCCTATACCGTGTAATTATAATAAATTATATTATATATATATATAGAGAGAGAGAGAGAGAGAGAGAGAGAGAGATTGATTAATTGTGGAATTGCACCGCAATATGCTTGTTTGAAACCTTTTCCAAAAGAAAAGGTATTGCCTTTGTTGTAAGGCTGTGGAAAATTTCAAAAGTACAAAGCATTTAACACTAGTTAATACCAGTTGTTGAAAAAGCTTCAAATAAATAATTAAGTAACTAAATAAGTTTGGAAAAGACTTCTGAAAATTCAAGGCAGTTATTACATGAAGGTCTACATTTTGAATAAGAATTCAAATTACAGCCGTCTGCAACATGAAAAAAATCCACTGTACACAGATGTAAAATGTAACAGGCTGGCAGGCAGGCAGACACAAGCAAGCCTCCACAGGCTTGCAGTGAATTGCAACTTCCAAAATCTAGATATTTGAGAGACAGGAATTCCAGGTTCTGGATATCATTGGAAAGAAAGAGACGGTGGTTCTCTACGAAATGTTTATTTTTTTAATTCCTTTTAATAAGACATCTAAATGTACACATCCAGTTATATGCTATGATAACCTACCACACAGATCCAGCATTCATCTCTCAGCAACAAAAAGAATCCAGTAATAGAAAAGATCCCGCCCGGTAGCACCTGTCTGTGCGCGGCCACGTACAAATGCAACGTGGAATATCAGGGAAAACTGAATGACAAAATCTGGTAATGGATTATTTAATATATTGTGAATATTTTTTTATTAAAATGCCGCCAGTCTTTGTGCCTGATTTCAGGATACAGAACTAAGATGTTGTTCTCAAAAGCAAATTAAATGACTACATACAACTGCTTTCTAATGTTTTAATTGTAGAATACTTATCCGGGGGAAAATTGCTAATAAATGTTCCACACTTTTACTAACACACCCATGTCATGTGACCATCCTGATTGTACAAATGTAACCCTTTCAGCACAACTTATTACAAGTTTTTGTTATTTTCTTGAACAGTTTCATAGTTTAGTTTTTGTTATTTTTTTTGAACAGTTTCATAGTTTAGTTTTTGTTATTTTTTTTGAACAGTTTCATAGTTTCTGTTATTTTCTTGAATAGTTTCATAGTTTAGTTTTTGTTATTTTTTTTGAACAGTTTCATAGTTTAGTTTTTGTTATTTTCTTGAACAGTTTCATAGTTTAGTTTTTGCTATTTTCTTGAATAGTGTATTTTCTGGATTGACACAGAGACTGAAGTATTCCATTTCTTTCCAGATGGTTGTTACAGCACTAGGCTTGCCCCCTCGCCAATGCGACTCACACGTGCTTCCTGGAAATGATTCATTCTCTTGACATGCATTGGAGGCATTCTTGCATTCTTGCATTCTTCTCTTTGATAGCCAAAGACACCAGTTGTATCACAATAGCATTACTCAATGAAGAATGAGCAAAGACACCCGAAATGAACTGAACTGAGGAACCAAGTGCAGGAAGAAACGCCTGCAGGATGCCACCCTGTCAGTTCCTTCAGAACAATGTGGTGTGCAAGAGACAGACAGTGAGCATGCCTGTAGAAAACACACCATACCCGAACAATGTGGTGTGCAAGAGACAGACAGTCAGCGTGCCTGCAGAAAACACACCATACCCGAACAATGTGGTGTGCAAGAGACAGACAGTGAGCGTGCCTGTAGAAAACACACCATACCCAAAGAATGTGGTGTGCAAGAGACAGACAGTGAGCGTGCCTGCAGAAAACACACCATACCCGAACAATGTGGTGTGCAAGAGACAGACAGTGAGCGTGCCTGTAGAAAACACACCATACCCGAACAATGTGGTGTGCAAGAGACAGACAGTGAGCGTGCCTGCAGAAAACACACCATACCCGAACAATGTGGTGTGCAAGAGACAGACAGTCAGCGTGCCTGCAGAAAACACACCATACCCGAACAATGTGGTGTGCAAGAGACAGACAGTCAGCGTGCCTGCAGAAAACACACCATACCTGAACAATGTGGTGTGCAAGAGACAGACAGTGAGCGTGCCTGTAGAAAACACACCATACCCGAACAATGTGGTGTGCAAGAGACAAACAGTGAGCGTGCCTGTAGAAAAAGAACTATTTCCACCTTACACAGGACGTACCATTCAAAAGAATCACATCTTATTAAACATGTAAAGAAAAACAAACTAAATTATTTTCAAGAGTGTCAGAGCTATACTAAGTAGGGAGGGTTGGGGAAAAATGTAGCAATGTTTTTTTGTTTTTTTTTTGTTATACAGTCTAAACAATCTTACTGTCCCAGCAGCACAACATGAACAGAGGTGTATGGTGTTATGAAATCCCCTGCATGGTCCCACAGAAAGACCAGGTCCTGTTAAAGATCAATCCGTGATCTGTCCCCAATTCCACATCCTGGAACACTGCAGACTGTCCTGGAACTCATGTGGTAAGAAAACAGGAGGACTGTGAGATTACTTTAGTGTGTACCTGTGTGAAAGTTGAGATTCTCTTAGTGTTTTTGCTGTGTGATGATAGTTAAGATTCTCTTGGTGTGTTACTGTGTGATGGTGGTTGAGATTCTCTTTGTGTTACTGTGTGATTGTGGTTGAGATTCTCTTGGTGTGTAGCTGTGTGATGGTGGTTGAGATTCTCAGTGTGTACCTGTGTGAAAGCTGAGATTCTCTTAGTGTGTTGCTGTGTGATGATGGTTGAGATTCTCTTGGTGTGTAGCTGTGTGAAGGTTGAGATTCTCTTAGTGTGTTGCTGTGTGATGATGGTTGAGATTCTCTTGGTGTGTTGCTGTGTGATGATGGTTGAGATTCTCTTGGTGTGTTGCTGTGTGATGATGGTTGAGATTCTCTTGGTGTGTAGGTGTGTGATGGTGGTTGAGATTCTCTTGGTGTGTTGCTGTGTGATGATGGTTGAGATTCTCTTGGTGTGTAGCTGTGTGATGGTGGTTGAGATTCTCTTGGTGTGTTGCTGTGTGATGATGGTTGAGATTCTCTTAGTGTGTTGCTGTGTGATGATGGTTGAGATTCTCTTGGTGTGTTGCTGTGTGATGATGGTTGAGATTCTCTTGGTGTGTAGCTGTGTGATGATGGTTGAGATTCTCTTGGTGTGTAGCTGTGTGAAGGTTGAGATTCTCTTAGTGTGTTGCTGTGTGATGATGGTTGAGATTCTCTTGGTGTGTAGCTGTGTGATGGTGGTTGAGATTCTCTTGGTGTGTAGCTGTGTGATAGGGTTGAGATTCTCTTGGTGTGTATCTGTGTGATGTGAAGGTTGAGGTTCTCTTAGTGTGTTGCTGTGTGATGACGGTTGAGATTCTCTTAGTGTGTTGCTGTGTGATGATGGTTGAGATTCTCTTGGTGTGTTGCTGTGTGATGATGGTTGAGATTCTCTTAGTGTGTTGCTGTGTGATGATGGTTGAGATTCTCTTGGTGTGTAGCTGTGTGATGATGGTTGAGATTCTCTTGGTGTGTAGCTGTGTGATGATGGTTGAGATTCTCTTGGTGTGTAGCTGTGTGATGATGGTTGAGATTCTCTTGGTGTGTAGCTGTGTGATGATGGTTGAGATTCTCTTGGTGTGTTGCTGTGTGATGATGGTTGAGATTCTCTTAGTGTGTTGCTGTGTGATGATGGTTGAGATTCTCTTGGTGTGTAGCTGTGTGATGGTTGAGATTCTCTTGGTGTGTTGCTATGTGATGATGGTTGAGATTCTCTTAGTGTGTTGCTGTGTGATGATGGTTGAGATTCTCTTGGTGTGTTGCTGTGTGATGATAGTTGAGATTCTCTTAGTGTGTTGCTGTGTGATGATGGTTGAGATTCTCTTAGTGTGTTGCTGTGTGATGATGGTTGAGATTCTCTTGGTGTGTAGCTGTGTGATGATGGTTGAGATTCTCTTGGTGTGTAGCTGTGTGATGATGGTTGAGATTCTCTTAGTGTGTTGCTGGGTGATGATGGTTGAGATTCTCTTGGTGTGTTGCTGGGTGATGATGGTTGAGATTCTCTTGGTGTGTTGCTGGCTGATGATGGTTGAGATTCTCTTGGTGTGTTGCTGGGTAATGATGGTTGAGATTCTCTTGGTGTGTAGCTGTGTGAAGGTTGAGATTCTCTTAGTGTGTTGCTGTGTGATGATGGTTGAGAGTCTCTTGGTGTGTAGCTGTGTGATGATGGTTGAGATTCTCTTGGTGTGTTGCTGTGTGATGATGGTTGTGATTCTCTTGGTGTGTAGCTGTGTGAAGGTTAAGATTCTCTTGGTGTGTAGTAGATGCTGTTGCTGTAGTTGTGTGATGAAGGTTGTGGTCGAGTTCAGTGAGTGAAGTTCATGTTCCCGCTGGTCCAGCTGTTTAATCTCTTCTAGTGTGCTTTCCTTTTGAAATACATGAACAGTCTGTACAGTTCTACTTTTTCTTTGCGTTCACATTTTTGCAGACCCAATTCATGCCATCCTAGAAACAAAACAAACAACAAGACATGTGAAAATGATTGTGTGTAAAAGTATTCATCTCATCCCCATCTACTCTATTTTGCTAAGAGTATACAGCCTGTAATTCAAACCACAGGCCAGATTGTTGCAGGTGTCATCTTTAGCAATGAGTGGTGTAGCGTGCAGACAATGCCTGGGATTGCATGAACTCTGACCCTAACCCCCATATCAAAAATAGGGTTGGGGTCAATTCCTGTTTAAAATCAATACCCAATTTCAATTCCTTTGAAGGAATAGGGATTTATATTTTAGAGAACAGTAACTGTTTAATTGACTGACAGTCACTTCACTAAAGTAATCTGTGGCCACTGCAAGTAGTTCATTTTAACAGAATTCTGCTAATTGCAATTTTGATCAATGTGAACGTGAATTGGGAATTGATTTTAAAAAGGAATTGGAATTGACAAACAGAAATTGTCCCCAACCTTGATCTGAAAACAATTTCCACTTCAAACTCCTTCACATGTGCCGAGTGTCTGGCTAGGTGATCAAGCCGAGGCCAGTTCCTCACACATCTAGCTTGTGTGACACACAGGAACAATGCGATGGGAATGGTCTGATACAGGCGGGCTGCATACCTGCACGCCTTCCCCAGTCAGCGCCGAGCACGACTGGATCTGCCAGATGCGGTCGCGGATGGTGTGCAGATTGAGGCCCTCTGCAATCTCAGAGGCGGGCGCCGCAGTCAGCAGGTCCTGCTTGTTGGCGAAAATGAGGACAGGAACACCGCTGAGCTTCTCCTCATCCAGCAGCTCTGCTAGCTCCTGACAGGGATCACAGGGGACGCTTTCATCAGCTTACAAAATGAACATCTTGCTTTGGAAAACCATCCTTTTACATTTGACTGTTTTACTGGGTCTGCTGATTTGCCTGTTGAGGGCTAGAACCTCTGAATTCCATAATTAACAGTACAAAAAGAGACAGATTCAGCTGCAAGCTCCCTCAAACAGCCAGCCCCTGGTGCTGGATATCTTAGGACCCAAATTCATCATCCCCGCCCAATAGACCAAGCAATTCAGAGTAGCACAAAATAAATACATAAAACAGCTCACCTGTCCTGTTTCTTCAAACCTCTTCCTGTCCGCGCTGTCAATAACATAAATCTGAAAGAAAAGCCAATGGTTAATTCAGAAACATTACATTTGACCATCTATCATCAGTAAACTTTGCATGCACAGCTACTGCTACAGAGGGTAACCCTTCAAGTTCACGTTTCTGCAGCACTTACCAGCACGTCTGTGTTTTCAAAGTAATTTCTCCAGTAGGGTCTGATCTTTCTCTGTCCCCCGATGTCCCAGACATTCAGTTTGAAACCCTGAGACTGGACACTCTTAATGTTAAAGCCCTAAAAACAAGAGAGGGGCAGTGAAACAACAAGACCTGCGTTTCTACTGCTCAGCAGGGGTAGGGGTAGGGTTAGGGTTCAGTTCTCTAGGGGTAGGGGTTAGGGGTTAGGGTTCAGTTCTCTAGGGTTAGGGGTTAGGGGTTAGGTTCAGTTCAGCTCTCTAGGGGTAGGGGTTAGGGGTTAGGTTCAGTTCAGTTCTCTAGGGTTAGGGGTTAGGTTCAGTTCAGTTCTCTAGGGATTAGGGGTTAGGTTCAGTTCAGTTCTCTAGGGGTAGGGGGTTAGGTTCAGTTCAGTTCTCTAGGGGTAGGGGTTAGGTTCAGTTCAGTTCTCTAGGGTTAGGGGTTAGGGGTAGGGTTCAGTTCAGTTCTCTAGGGGTAGGGGTTAGGTTCAGTTCAGTTCTCTAGGGTTAGGGGTTAGGTTCAGTTCAGTTCTCTAGGGGTTAGGGGTTAGGTTCAGTTCAGTTCTCTAGGGTTAGGGGTTAGGTTCAGTTCAGTTCTCTAGGGTTTAGTGGTTAGGTTCAGTTCAGTTCTCTAGGGGTTAGGGGTTAGGTTCAGTTCAGTTCTCTAGGGTTAGGGGTTAGGTTCAGTTCAGTTCTCTAGGGTTAGGGGTTAGGTTCAGTTCAATTCTCTAGGGGCAGGGTTCAGTTCAGTAGTTTTCTAGGGTAGGGGTTAGGGGTTAGGGTTGCTACAAACCATACAACTGGCTACATGAAATTCTACATGCTCTTGAGCAAGATGATTTTTCTTGCATAGAACTGAACAGCCAACTAAGAGTGTGAACAGTGGAACAGGCCATATGATGAGTATCTCTCATTCATGCAGTATCTTTGTGTACCTGTGTAGGAGTGATGTGACTGATGTCCTCGGACGCCAGCTGTTTGAGAAGTGTTGTTTTTCCTGCATTGTCCAGCCCCAGGAGAAGGATTCGCACTTCCTGATCAGGGGCACTCTTCAGCTTGCGCAGGATCGATAGCAAACCCTGAAAACAAAACAACAAAAAAATCAGCTGTGCTCAGTTATTGGTTCAGAATATCTCTGCGATTTAAAGAAAACGGACAATTCCCAAGCTTTTGACTGGATGGCCTACATACCTGAGCTCAGCAGACTGTACAGGCTTGCACGTGGTTTATTAAAAGCAACGCTGTAATACACATTTTTGTATAATGGTGTTTGTTTGTTGTTTTTTTTAATACTAGAGACTGGGTAAAACAAATTCAAACAATGTGGACGTTTTCAAAGGAAATTAAAACTGGGCATAGTGCCATGTAACAAATGGCTGCATCTTTTTCAGCCTGTACAGTATGCTGCAGACAGACACCTGGGCCCGACACAGAATGGCATTAGCAGATTGTAGAAGGTAACAGATCTCAGTGTGTCATTGCCATATGGTGTGTGTAATGTTGAATCTGTATTCTGTGACACACAGAGCAGCATTTATAACACTGTCCTGGGACTTACCCCAACGTGTCTGTCAGCAATGCTGCTGTATAGTAACCTGCCTGCTACATGAATGCAGCCTCTATTGCAGCCTCTGGCTCTTTCATCAGAAAGATAAGCAAGTCAAGTCATAAAATATACACAGCCAAGCCTGACTGGTGAATCGGTCGTGTTGTTATCTCTGCTAGTCGGCAAGAACAGTCCACTGTTTAGAGTTACCTTTCCTAGACTGCTATACCGTTAACAGTGTGCTGTGTAGTTTACTGTCTAGCTACATGAATATGTAAAGGGCTCCTTCACACCTGAAGCGCTCTCAATCACTTCCTGTGTGCATGTTGATTGCATCTCTATGTATTTACCCGTGTATAGAAAGTATGGTATGTGAGGTGCATGCTGCCGACACGATCGTCCAGGGGCCAGCTTCACAAGCACAGCCAACACTATCATCCAGGGGCCAGCTTCACAAGCACAGCCAACACTATCATCCAGGGGCCAGCTTCACAAAGCACAGCCAACACTATCATCCAGGGGCCAGCTTCACAAGCACAGCCAACACTATCATCCAGGGACCAGCTTCACAAGCACAGCCAACACTATCATCCAGGGACCAGCTTCACAAGCACAGCCAACACTATCATCCAGGGGCCAGCTTCACAAAGCACTGCCGACACTATCATCCAGGGGCCAGCTTCACAAAGCACTGCCGACACTATCATCCAGGGGCCAGCTTCACAAAGCACAGCCAACACTATCATCCAGGGGCCAGCTTCACAAGGCACAGCCGACACTATCATCCAGGGACCAGCTTCACAAAGCACAGCCGACACTATCATCCAGGGGCCAGCTTCACAAAGCACTGCCGACACTATCATCCAGGGGCCAGCTTCACAAGCACAGCCAACACTATCATCCAGGGGCCAGCTTCACAAGCACAGCCAACACTATCATCCAGGGGCCAGCTTCACAAAGCACAGCCAACACTATCATCCAGGGACCAGCTTCACAAAGCACAGCCAACACTATCATCCAGGGACCAGCTTCACAAAGCACTGCCGACACTATCATCCAGGGACCAGCTTCACAAGCACAGCCAACACTATCATCCAGGGGCCAGCTTCACAAGCACAGCCAACACTATCATCCAGGGGCCAGCTTCACAAGCACAGCCGACACTATCATCCAGGGGCCAGCTTCACAAAGCACTGCCAACACTATCATCCAGGGGCCAGCTTCACAAAGCACTGCCGACACTATCATCCAGGGACCAGCTTCACAAGCACAGCCAACACTATCATCCAGGGGCCAGCTTCACAAGCACAGCCAACACTATCATCCAGGGGCCAGCTTCACAAGCACAGCCGACACTATCATCCAGGGGCCAGCTTCACAAAGCACTGCCGACACTATCATCCAGGGGCCAGCTTCACAAACAGCCAACACTATCATCCAGGGGCCAGCTTCACAAGCACAGCCAACACTATCATCCAGGGACCAGCTTCACAAAGCACTGCCGACACTATCATCCAGGGACCAGCTTCACAAAGCACAGCCAACACTATCATCCAGGGGCCAGCTTCACAAGCACTGCCAACACTATCATCCAGGGGCCAGCTTCACAAAGCACAGCCAACACTATCATCCAGGGGCCAGCTTCACAAAGCACTGCCGACACTATCATCCAGGGACCAGCTTCACAAAGCACTGCCGACACTATCATCCAGGGACCAGCTTCACAAAGCACAGCCAACACTATCATCCAGGGGCCAGCTTCACAAGCACAGCCAACACTATCATCCAGGGGCCAGCTTCACAAAGCACTGCCGACACTATCATCCAGGGGCCAGCTTCACAAAGCACTGCACACTATCATCCAGCCAGCTTCACACACATCATCCAGGGGCCAGCTTCACAAGCCAACACTATCATCCAGCCGACACTATCATCCAGGGACCAGCTTCACAAGCACTGCCGACACTATCATCCAGGGGCCAGCTTCACAAAGCACAGCCGACACTATCATCCAGGGGCCAGCTTCACAAGCACAGCCAACACTATCATCCAGGGACCAGCTTCACAAGCACAGCCAACACTATCATCCAGGGACCAGCTTCACAAGCACTGCCGACACTATCATCCAGGGGCCAGCTTCACAAGACACTGCTACCACTTAGCACACCGAGTGCTAGCTAGCAACATATCTCATTGTTAAATGTTTCACAAAACAATATTTAAAGATAGAAGGATAAAGTTGAGCTGAAATCCACTGAGTAGGTCTATATGATTCACGTATAAACACCTCATTTCTTTCTGTATTATTATTATTATTATTATGGACGTGAACTGGGTTTAGTAGACTGCTACCTATATCTGCTTTGTGAATCCAGCCTCAGGGCCCCCTGTGAAGGAGGTGCTGTCTCAGAGAGGTCCTTCCTTACAGAAAGAAACATTTAAACAGAAGAATCCATCAAGACTGGCATCCTCATTACAGAGGGCTCATCCACACACACACCTGGCAGCGAATAGAAGAGATGTGTGGCAATGTTTACAGTCATGTATATGTACAGCCATGCAGACTTTGAGCAGCTAATGCATGAGAAGCATATAGAACACGCAATGCACGTGCGTATCAGCAGCAAACACGGGTTCTAGTAAGATTACTGGTGTCGTTTTATTGTACATATAATATTGAGAACCAAAACAAATGCAAGATAAATATGGGGGGTAGGGAGGTTCTACAATAACTACAATAATGCGCACAACTCGAGAGTTTTAAACCAACATATTTATATTTTGAAGACCCGCGATTTTGTTAGCTAGGGGGCTGCAGACATTGCTAGGTGAAATGAAAACCTTGCTGAATGTGTCTAGTGTACCCCAAATCCTTTCTGTACGCGCTGGACAAAACACGTACCTGCGGCTGAATAAAAACGCGAGGCAGTATATAATCCACAGAGCAGTGCTGCTCCGTGTTAACTGGAACGTGGCTGCAATGCAGTTGGAATAGTTGATTTGCTCTTGAAATGAATCTGCATGCTCGCTTGCTTGCTTGCTGCTGTGCACTCAGCCTAGCAGATATTATAACGCATTATACTGCGTGCACATAAGCGATATGCTAGTGTGAGAGAACCTTGGGAAAAAAACCCAAAGACGTTTCAATGAATGACGTTTCAATGAATGACGTTTCAATGGGCTATATAGCTGTGCTTATCTCTCGTGAAGTTTTTATTATTCATGTTTACTCATCCTGCGCTTGCTCATCACGGCTTCTCCAGGCAACCAACAGATATGTTTGTGTTTGTATCAAGCTACATACCGACTGAACGTGAGCTTCTGCTGTTGAAATAAAGTAAAGCGGATATATTCACTAATTAGAAGCCCCCTTTGCCGGTGGATGTAACACGGTGCATCGCTTTTCGGTGATCCATTGCGGCGCAAATGTTAAATTATTGCTGGGTTCTTAATTAATAAAGAAATGAACTCACCATCCTTTGGCTTTCCTCTCTCTGCGACGCAGTTCGGGGTTACTAAGCAAGGTGGTGACGTGGTGCACAAAGAGGCGGTTTGTTTTTGCCGAGAGAAGGAACTCGAGCTGAAAAGCGCATGATTCACTGACGTTGTCAGTCCTCTGGTGATAGTTGTCATGTGACTTGCTTTTGATTGTTAGTTTAAAATCGCGGGGCAGACGGGACCCAGAATCTGAAGTCCGCTTCGATCGTATAAGTGCCGAGGGGAAATGTGTAAATACATTAAAAACATATCTTACCCATAATGCGTTTACAGAAACAGTCGCCTTATTCATTCAAGGAATACAGTACTTACACATTACACAGGAGATAAACAAACGACCTTTTATTAAAGTGTGTCTCTATAATAAAAAAAAGCGATTTGCTTTTTAGGTGATACTGAAGTTCACAATAACATGATATCAGTGGCGTTGATGTTTTGAGCAGGCGAAACATCTCGTGTACTACAATAACATGCAGGCAGTTGTTTCAAATGAGATACAACAGCACCAAACTAGGTATGGAGATCCGTGCTTAAAATGAACACAGCAACTAAAACTCGCTCATGCATAAAAAGATGAAGTGTGCGTTCAAGGGGATCACTCTGCGCAGACTCTCTGCAGAACCATCTCCGTGAACGCACCCAAACGCACTTCCTTATTGCTGGCAGCTCCCTCGCGTCATACAGCGAGGGCCGGGGCTACGATGCAAATTTGGGGAGCTGCCCCTTGCTTTCCATTGGTCAGGTGAGTGTCACGTGGGAAGTGAACTTGATATACTTTGTAACTGGCAGTATTTCCTTTCCCTACAGACACAGAGAAAGCGATAGCAGTTCTAATCAGAGGGGTACAGCACGGTATGTTGTTTATACGTTATTGTAATTACTTAAGGCTGCATAGAAGAGTTTAATAAAAACGAAACGCAATAATGAAAATTGAGGTGCCGAGTCCTGACTGAGGAGGAGGATTACAAAAAAAAAAGTTTTACAGAACTCGTGTCACTTTGAGAACTTTGGTCTAACTCTCTTGGAGAGGCCCCCCAAAGGGGGGGGGGGGGGGGGGGGGGGGGGGGGGAGCAGGGCAGGGGAGAAGTAGGTGGTCGGGGGGGCAGGTGCAGGTTCTTGTAGGTGGTCGAGTTTTGCAGGTGCAGGTTCTTGTAGGTGGTCGAGTTTTGCAGGAGCAGGTTCTTGTAGGTGGTCGAGTTTTGCAGGTGCAGGTTCTTGTAGGTGGTCGAGTTTTGCAGGAGCAGGTTCTTGTAGGTGGTCGAGTTTTGCAGGTGCAGGTTCTTGTAGGTGGTCGAGTTTTGCAGGAGCAGGTTCTTGTAGGTGGTCGAGTTTTGCAGGAGCAGGTTCTTGTAGGTGGTCGAGTTTTGCAGGTGCAGGTTCTTGTAGGTGGTCGAGTTTTGCAGGTGCAGGTTCTTGTAGGTGGTCGAGTTTTGCAGGTGCAGGTTCTTGTAGGTGGTCGAGTTTTGCAGGTGCAGGTTCTTGTAGGTGGTCGAGTTTTGCAGGTGCAGGTTCTTGTAGGTGGTCGAGTTTTGCAGGTGCAGGTTCTTGTAGGTGGTCGAGTTTTGCAGGTGCAGGTTCTTGTAGGTGGTCGAGTTTTGCAGGTGCAGGTTCTTGTAGGTGGTCGAGTTTTGCAGGTGCAGGTTCTTGTAGGTGGTCGAGTTTTGCAGGTGCAGGTTCTTGTAGGTGGTCGAGTTTTGCAGGTGCAGGTTCTTGTAGGTGGTCGAGTTTTGCAGGTGCAGGTTCTTGTAGGTGGTCGAGTTTTGCAGGTGCAGGTTCTTGTAGGTGGTCGAGTTTTGCAGGTGCAGGTTCTTGTAGGTGGTCGAGTTTTGCAGGTGGAGGTTCTTGTAGGTGGTCGAGTTTTGCAGGTGCAGGTTCTTGTAGGTGGTCGAGTTTTGCAGGTGCAGGTTCTTGTAGGTGGTCGAGTTTTGCAGGAGCAGGTTCTTGTAGGTGGTCGAGTTTTGCAGGTGCAGGTTCTTGTAGGTGGTCGAGTTTTGCAGGTGCAGGTTCTTGTAGGTGGTCGAGTTTTGCAGGTGCAGGTTCTTGTAGGTGGTCGAGTTTTGCAGGTGCAGGTTCTTGTAGGTGGTCGAGTTTTGCAGGTGGAGGTTCTTGTAGGTGGTCGAGTTTTGCAGGTGCAGGTTCTTGTAGGTGGTCGAGTTTTGCAGGGGGAGGTTCTTGTAGGTGGTCGAGTTTTGCAGGAGCAGGTTCTTGTAAGTGGTCGAGTTTTGCAGGTGCAGGTTCTTGTAGGTGGTCGAGTTTTGCAGGAGCAGGTTCTTGTAGGTGGTCGAGTTTTGCAGGAGCAGGTTCTTGTAGGTGGTCGAGTTTTGCAGGTGCAGGTTCTTGTAGGTGGTCGAGTTTTGCAGGTGCAGGTTCTTGTAGGTGGTCGAGTTTTGCAGGTGGAGGTTCTTGTAGGTGGTCGAGTTTTGCAGGAGCAGGTTCTTGTAGGTGGTCGAGTTTTGCAGGAGCAGGTTCTTGTAGGTGGTCGAGTTTTGCAGGAGGAGGTTCGTGTAGGTGGTCGAGTTTTGCAGGAGCAGGTTCTTGTAGGTGGTCGAGTTTTGCAGGTGCAGGTTCTTGTAGGTGGTCGAGTTTTGCAGGAGCAGGTTCTTGTAGGTGGTCGAGTTTTGCAGGAGCAGGTTCTTGTAGGTGGTCGAGTTTTGCAGGTGCAGGTTCTTGTAGGTGGTAGAGTTTTGCAGGAGCAGGTTCTTGTAGGTGGTCGAGTTTTGCAGGTGCAGGTTCTTGTAGGTGGTAGAGTTTTGCAGGAGCAGGTTCTTGTAGGTGGTCGAGTTTTGCAGGTGCAGGTTCTTGTAGGTGGTAGAGTTTTGCAGGAGCAGGTTCTTGTAGGTGGTCGAGTTTTGCAGGTGCAGGTTCTTGTAGGTGGTAGAGTTTTGCAGGAGCAGGTTCTTGTAAGTGGTCGAGTTTTGCAGGTGCAGGTTCTTGTAGGTGGTCGAGTTTTGCAGGAGCAGGTTCTTGTAGGTGGTCGAGTTTTGCAGGTGCAGGTTCTTGTAGGTGGTCGAGTTTTGCAGGAGCAGGTTCTTGTAGGTGGTCGAGTTTTGCAGGTGCAGGTTCTTGTAGGTGGTCGAGTTTTGCAGGAGGAGGTTCTTGTAGGTGGTCGAGTTTTGCAGGAGGAGGTTCTTGTAGGTGGTCGAGTTTTGCAGGAGCAGGTTCTTGTAGGTGGTCGAGTTTTGCAGGAGGTGCAGGTTCTTGTAGGTGGTCGAGTTTTGCAGGAGCAGGTTCTTGTAGGTGGTCGAGTTTTGCAGGAGCAGGTTCTTGTAGGTGGTCGAGTTTTGCAGGTGCAGGTTCTTGTAGGTGGTCGAGTTTTGCAGGAGCAGGTTCTTGTAGGTGGTCGAGTTTTGCAGGAGCAGGTTCTTGTAGGTGGTCGAGTTTTGCAGGTGCAGGTTCTTGTAGGTGGTCGAGTTTTGCAGGAGCAGGTTCTTGTAGGTGGTCGAGTTTTGCAGGAGCAGGTTCTTGTAGGTGGTCGAGTTTTGCAGGTGCAGGTTCTTGTAGGTGGTCGAGTTTTGCAGGAGCAGGTTCTTGTAGGTGGTCGAGTTTTGCAGGTGCAGGTTCTTGTAGGTGGTCGAGTTTTGCAGGTGCAGGTTCTTGTAGGTGGTCGAGTTTTGCAGGAGCAGGTTCTTGTAGGTGGTCGAGTTTTGCAGGAGCAGGTTCTTGTAGGTGGTCGAGTTTTGCAGGTGCAGGTTCTTGTAGGTGGTCGAGTTTTGCAGGAGCAGGTTCTTGTAGGTGGTCGAGTTTTGCAGGTGCAGGTTCTTGTAGGTGGTCGAGTTTTGCAGGAGCAGGTTCTTGTAGGTGGTCGAGTTTTGCAGGTGCAGGTTCTTGTAGGTGGTCGAGTTTTGCAGGAGCAGGTTCTTGTAGGTGGTCGAGTTTTGCAGGAGCAGGTTCTTGTAGGTGGTCGAGTTTTGCAGGTGCAGGTTCTTGTAGGTGGTAGAGTTTTGCAGGAGCAGGTTCTTGTAGGTGGTCGAGTTTTGCAGGAGGTGCAGGTTCTTGTAGGTGGTCAGGTTCTTGTAGGTGGTCGAGTTTTGCAGGTGCAGGTTCTTGTAGGTGGTCGAGTTTTGCAGGAGCAGGTTCTTGTAGGTGGTCGAGTTTTGCAGGTGCAGGTTCTTGTAGGTGGTCGAGTTTTGCAGGAGCAGGTTCTTGTAGGTGGTCGAGTTTTGCAGGTGCAGGTTCTTGTAGGTGGTCGAGTTTTGCAGGAGCAGGTTCTTGTAGGTGGTCGAGTTTTGCAGGAGCAGGTTCTTGTAGGTGGTCGAGTTTTGCAGGAGCAGGTTCTTGTAGGTGGTCGAGTTTTGCAGGTGCAGGTTCTTGTAGGTGGTCGAGTTTTGCAGGAGCAGGTTCTTGTAGGTGGTCGAGTTTTGCAGGAGCAGGTTCTTGTAGGTGGTCGAGTTTTGCAGGAGCAGGTTCTTGTAGGTGGTCGAGTTTTGCAGGAGCAGGTTCTTGTAGGTGGTCGAGTTTTGCAGGAGCAGGTTCTTGTAGGTGGTCGAGTTTTGCAGGTGCAGGTTCTTGTAGGTGGTCGAGTTTTGCAGGAGCAGGTTCTTGTAGGTGGTCAAGTTTTGCAGGTGCAGGTTCTTGAAGGTGGTCAGTTTTGCAGGTGCAGGTTCTTGTAGGTGGTCGAGTTTTGCAGGTGCAGGTTCTTGTAGGTGGTCGAGTTTTGCAGGAGGAGGTTCTTGTAGGTGGTCGAGTTTTGCAGGAGGAGGTTCTTGTAGGTGGTCGAGTTTTGCAGGAGGAGGTTCTTGTAGTGGTCGAGTTTTGCAGGAGCAGGTTCTTGTAGGTGGTCGAGTTTTGCAGGAGCAGGTTCTTGTAGGTGGTCGAGTTTTGCAGGTGCAGGTTCTTGTAGGTGGTCGAGTTTTGCAGGAGCAGGTTCTTGTAGGTGGTCGAGTTTTGCAGGAGCAGGTTCTTGTAGGTGGTCGAGTTTTGCAGGAGCAGGTTCTTGTAGGTGGTCGAGTTTTGCAGGAGCAGGTTCTTGTAGGTGGTCGAGTGTTTGCTGCCGCGCTATTTAGAGACGGTACTGCATGTAGCTGTGTTCATCTCAAAGATTCTTTTACACACGGATACAGCAAGCAGAGGTAATGCATATATATATACAGTGTTTACCTCATCAGTGACACAGTGCGTCGAGATGATAAGCTCGCTTTCTAATCACCCTGTACATGCAATGGAAAGTCAGCCCTTCTGTTGGCAAAATATCCTGGGATAAAGCATGAAGATGTCTCCTGGACATCTGTCATTGCCCAGGCTGTGCTTCTTGCTGATCTGCTAATAAGTGAAGCGCTTTGTGAAGTCTTGCTGTCTTTGGGCGTGTGTACTTGCTATGTTAATGTCTGGCTGCTGCACTGCAGGCCTGTGTCTTTGTTTGCCCTTTTGCTTATCACCACTTTCTGTAACAGCATGTCTCTCATGGTACAGTGGCTTCATCGGAGCTGTTGTTGAAAGGCACGACTGTGACGCGTGATGCGATGTGAGGAGGCTGGGAAGCGCAATGGATAGAACAGAGGAGGACAGAGTGCACCACGTTACAACTTAAAAACAACTCAAAATGAGCTCAGGAAACCCACAAGAAATGGTTATTGTTATAAATGGCTTTCAGAAAGACCCCCAGATTCACCTTTAATAAAAACAGCTGTAAATGCACGTGAAATACAGGCTTCTGGCCCTTAGATGAACGTGGTTTCTTTAAGGCTTATCCTCAAGCCTGTTCTATTAATAATAGTTTGTTGAAATAGGAACAAGTTGAGCCTTGCTCATGTTGCGGTTGAGGATATGCTGCAGTTTGATCTGTGTTGTTATCTGCATTGGAAACTGCACAGGGATTAATGTTTAACCTGACAGGAGAAAATTAACCAGACATCAGCATGTGCTCACAGCACATTACCTTCGAATCCAGATATTCTTCTCAAACTAGACACGTCTCTTTGTAATTAAAACAGCTTGAGTCTGACCATTTACATTCAGGGCCTGTTACGTTATATATATATATGATATATATTATATATAATATATATGTATATATTATATATATATATATATTATATTAATATATAAACACCACATCAATATATATATACATACATACACACACCACACATTGGCTGATCAAGCTCATAGTAAAACCTGGAATGGGTTAAGCAGCCTTGCAATAGGAGCCTTATTGCCATCCCTGGGGATGCTGTCACACTTGTTGAGGGCTAAGGCTGTTCCTTAGCCAATCCCAGTGCCAGATTCTCTGTTTTCTCTGCCTAACCAGGACTGGCAGGATGGACATGAGTAAGTTTGACATTGACGCCCCGCGCTGGGACCAGTCCACCTTCATGGGGCGTCTCCGACACTTCTTCAACATCACTGACCCGCGCACTGCACTGCTGTCGGATTCAGAGCTCGACCAGGCCAAGAGGCTTGTGGGAAGCTGCAGGTGTGCACTGTCTCTCACAGTCTCTCTCTCTCTCTCTCTCTCTCTCTTGCTCTTTCTCTCGCTGTCTGCCTGTCTCTCTGTCCTGCACTGTATGTAGTTCTCTTCTTGGAGTGTGTCTCTATTAAAATCAGCAGCAATGCGTCCAGATGTTAAAACTGCTCAGCGCTGAACCCCTTCCTAGGGTAACCATGAAATAAAGACAGTAGCAGAGCATTCGGCAGTAATAAGGGTGAGCAGCTCAGAGCAGATTTAGCAGAGCTTTGATTGCTCACATTACTGGCACCTGACCATGACAGGACCACATTTCCACAAGGCACTTACACTTCACCCCTGTGCTCCCTTATTTTGTAATATTGCTTCCAGTGGAGTCTAGTAAAGAGTTCTCAGGTTAGAGCAGTGCTTCTCTGCCCTGGTCCTCAAGGACCCCTGTGTCTTCTGGGTTTCATTCCAACTGAGCTCTCAATCATTAAACTAAACCCTTCATTGAACTGACAAGTAGCTTAATGAGGCCTTTTTAATTGTTCTCAGCTCCTAAAAAGTTACAGATTTCGAGTTAATTCTATCATTTCATAGTTAAGCTGAAATTCGCCCAACTGTTTAAGAGCAGAAAACAATTAAAAAGAGCTCATTAAGCTAATTGTCATTTCAGTGAAGGGTTTAGTTTAGTAATTGAGAACTCTGGTGGATTGAATCTGACCGGGCCCCACGATGCTGCTGCTGTGTTTCTGTCCCTCAGAGCAGGCAGTGTGCCTCCAGGCACCACCGAGGAGCAGCTCCACTACGCAAAGAAGCTGTTCGATTCGGCCTTCCACCCGGATACTGGCGAGCGCATGAATCTCATCGGCAGGATGTCCTTCCAGGTGCCCGGGGGTATGGCCATCACCGGCTTCATGCTGCAGTTCTACAGGTGAGTCCCCCGGGTGTGTCATTGATCTCCCAATGCAAAGAGACACACTAATTAGAGTCGGGTCAGTTCCTTTAAAATCAGCTCCTGCTTTCCAGTTCTATTGAAGGAATTGGAATTCATATTTTAGAGACATATTGACTGTTTAACTGCTTTCATTTGAAGCCAGTTTAATTGAAGTCATGGGTGGCCACTGTGAGTTCATTTGAACAGAATCCTGCTTGTTGTAATTGTGATCACTGTTGTAACTGATTAGAAGGGAATTGGAATTGGAATTTGGAAATGTAATGGAAGTAATTGCAGAGCATCATGAAGTACCCCTCCTTGCAAGCACGTTTTCTGTGTATATTACCCTATGTCTGAAACAAATAAGACATGCCAGGGTACGGAAGAGTACCCTCCTGTTTTGTCAGCTACAGTAGGGTTCAGTAGACTCAGCCCTCGTGTTTTGTTAGGTACAGTGAGGGTTTGCAGACTCGTGTTTTGTTAGGTACAGTAAGGGTTTTCAGACTCTCGTGTTTTGTAAGATACAGTGAGGGTTTGCAGACTCTCATGTTTTGTAAGGTACAGTGAGGGTTTGCAGACTCTCGTGTTTTGTAAGGTACAGTGAGGGTTTGCAGACTCATGTTTTGTAAGGTACAGTGAGGGTTTGCAGACTCTCATGTTTTGTAAGGTACAGTGAGGGTTTGCAGACTCTCGTGTTTTGTAAGGTACAGTGAGGGTTTGCAGACTCTCATGTTTTGTAAGGTACAGTGAGGGTTTGCAGACTCTCATGTTTTGTAAGGTACAGTGAGGGTTTGCAGACTCTCGTGTTTTGTAAGGTACAGTGAGGGTTTGCAGACTCATGTTTTGTAAGGTACAGTGAGGGTTTGCAGACTCTCGTGTTTTGTAAGGTACAGTGAGGGTTTGCAGACTCTCGTGTTTTGTTAGGTACAGTGAGGGTTTGCAGACTCTCGTGTTTTGTAAGGTACAGTGAGGGTTTGCAGACTCTCATGTTTTGTAAGGTACAGTGAGGGTTTGCAGACTCTCGTGTTTTGTAAGGTACAGTGAGGGTTTGCAGACTCATGTTTTGTAAGGTACAGTGAGGGTTTGCAGACTCTCGTGTTTTGTAAGGTACAGTGAGGGTTTGCAGACTCATGTTTTGTAAGGTACAGTGAGGGTTTGCAGACTCTCGTGTTTTGTAAGGTACAGTGAGGGTTTGCAGACTCTTGTGTTTTGTAAGGTACAGTGAGGGTTTGCAGACTCTCGTGTTTTGTAAGGTACAGTGAGGGTTTGCAGACTCTCGTGTTTTGTAAGGTACAGTGAGGGTTTGCAGACTCATGTTTTGTAAGGTACAGTGAGGGTTTGCAGACTCTCATGTTTTGTAAGGTACAGTGAGGGTTTGCAGACTCTCATGTTTTGTAAGGTACAGTGAGGGTTTGCAGACTCATGTTTTGTAAGGTACAGTGAGGGTTTGCAGACTCTCATGTTTTGTTAGGTACAGTGAGGGTTTGCAGACTCTCTTGTTTTGTAAGGTACAGTGAGGGTTTGCAGACTCTCATGTTTTGTAAGGTACAGTAAGGGTTTGCAGACTCTCATGTTTTGTAAGGTACAGTGAGGGTTTGCAGACTCTCTTGTTTTGTAAGGTACAGTGAGGGTTTGCAGACTCTCGTGTTTTGTAAGGTACAGTGAGGGTTTGCAGACTCTCGTGTTTTGTAAGGTACAGTGAGGGTTTGCAGACTCTCATGTTTTGTAAGGTACAGTGAGGGTTTGCAGACTCTCATGTTTTGTAAGGTACAGTGAGGGTTTGCAGACTCTCGTGTTTTGTAAGGTACAGTGAGGGTTTGCAGACTCTCGTGTTTTGTAAGGTACAGTGAGGGTTTGCAGACTCTCATGTTTTGTAAGGTACAGTGAGGGTTTGCAGACTCTCATGTTTTGTAAGGTACAGTGAGGGTTTGCAGACTCTCATGTTTTGTAAGGTACAGTGAGGGTTTGCAGACTCTCATGTTTTGTAAGGTACAGTGAGGGTTTGCAGACTCTCATGTTTTGTAAGGTACAGTGAGGGTTTGCAGACTCTCATGTTTTGTAAGGTACAGTGAGGGTTTGCAGACTCTCATGTTTTGTAAGGTACAGTGAGGGTTTGCAGACTCTCATGTTTTGTAAGGTACAGTGAGGGTTTGCAGACTCTCTTGTTGTGGAAGATACACTGAGGGTTTGCAGACTCTCATGTTTTGTCAGGTACAGTGAGGGTTTGCAGACTCTCGTGTTTTGTAAGGTACAGTGAGGGTTTGCAGACTCTCGTGTTTTGTAAGGTACAGTGAGGGTTTGCAGACTCTCGTGTTTTGTAAGGTACAGTGAGGGTTTGCAGACTCTCGTGTTTTGTAAGGTACAGTGAGGGTTTGCAGACTCTCGTGTTTTGTAAGGTACAGTGAGGGTTTGCAGACTCTCATGTTTTGTAAGGTACAGTGAGGGTTTGCAGACTCTCGTGTTTTGTAAGGTACAGTGAGGGTTTGCAGACTCTCATGTTTTGTAAGGTACAGTGAGGGTTTGCAGACTCTCATGTTTTGTAAGGTACAGTGAGGGTTTGCAGACTCTCGTGTTTTGTAAGGTACAGTGAGGGTTTGCAGACTCTCGTGTTTTGTAAGGTACAGTGAGGGTTTGCAGACTCATGTTTTGTAAGGTACAGTGAGGGTTTGCAGACTCTCATGTTTTGTAAGGTACAGTGAGGGTTTGCAGACTCTCGTGTTTTGTAAGGTACAGTGAGGGTTTGCAGACTCTCGTGTTTTGTAAGGTACAGTGAGGGTTTGCAGACTCGTGTTTTGTAAGGTACAGTGAGGGTTTGCAGACTCTCGTGTTTTGTAAGGTACAGTGAGGGTTTGCAGACTCTCGTGTTTTGTAAGGTACAGTGAGGGTTTGCAGACTCTCGTGTTTTGTAAGGTACAGTGAGGGTTTGCAGACTCTCGTGTTTTGTAAGGTACAGTGAGGGTTTGCAGACTCTCTTGTTTTGTAAGGTACAGTGAGGGTTTGCAGACTCTCGTGTTTTGTAAGGTACAGTGAGGGTTTGCAGACTCTCGTGTTTTGTAAGGTACAGTGAGGGTTTGCAGACTCTCATGTTTTGTAAGGTACAGTAAGGGTTTGCAGACTCTCATGTTTTGTAAGGTACAGTGAGGGTTTGCAGACTCTCATGTTTTGTAAGGTACAGTGAGGGTTTGCAGACTCGTGTTTTGTAAGGTACAGTGAGGGTTTGCAGACTCTCGTGTTTTGTAAGGTACAGTGAGGGTTTGCAGACTCATGTTTTGTAAGGTACAGTGAGGGTTTGCAGACTCTCATGTTTTGTAAGGTACAGTGAGGGTTTGCAGACTCTCATGTTTTGTAAGGTACAGTGAGGGTTTGCAGACTCTCATGTTTTGTAAGGTACAGTGAGGGTTTGCAGACTCTCATGTTTTGTTAGGTACAGTGAGGGTTTGCAGACTCTCATGTTTTGTAAGGTACAGTGAGGGTTTGCAGACTCTCATGTTTTGTAAGGTACAGTGAGGGTTTGCAGACTCTTGTGTTTTGTAAGGTACAGTGAGGGTTTGCAGACTCTCGTGTTTTGTTAGGTACAGTGAGGGTTTGCAGACTCTTGTGTTTTGTTAGGTACAGTGAGGGTTTGCAGACTCATGTTTTGTAAGGTACAGTGAGGGTTTGCAGACTCTCATGTTTTGTAAGGTACAGTGAGGGTTTGCCTCTCTCTCCTCCTATCTCTAGAACGGTGCCAGCAGTGGTGTTCTGGCAGTGGGTCAACCAGTCGTTTAATGCCTTGGTGAATTACACTAATAGAAACGCAGCCTCGCCCATCACACCAAAGTGAGTAGTAGACTCTTCTTACCAAATGAACAATCTTCCTTTCTTTGTGTCTGTGTAGACTAATGCCACCCTATGTCTCGCTCTCTCTCTCTCTCTCAGGCAGATTGGAGTGGCTTATGTGACTGCCACCACCACTGCCCTGGCTACAGCTGTGGGGCTGAACCTTTACACCAAGGCAAGCCAATCCAGTCCAGTGCGGGCTGTCACTGCACACAAATACACCCAATCTCTGCCTATCAGAGGTCACGGATGTCAACTAATAGGTTTCATTCCGAGTTACAGTGACTCCCATCTGGGCCTCCACTTAACCCAGGGGCAGCACTCAAAGACTCCAATTTACATGTAGTTTCAGCCAGCACGGTTTTTACTGCATGCTTAACCTGCGGTTGAATGTACTGCAGATGTATCTCATTACTCTTCTTATCTATACTGTGTTTGTGTCTCTGCAGAAAGCGCCTCCTTTAGTAGCCCGCTGGGTTCCATTCGCTGCCGTGGCAACGGCTAACTGTGTGAACATTCCCATGATGCGACAGCAGTAAGTAGTGTTGCTCTGGGCTTCCAGTGAAGGGTGTGACAATCTAGAATGTGTACAGCTGCCATCATTAAAGACACGGCTTTGAGGCAACACTGTCTCTAGTAACTTGACTTTCAAAACATTAAACTGCAGTGAGCAATATACACAATGTGTTAATAAGATTCCTGCAGCTTTAGGGCATCAGTATCCTTCGGTTAACTATCCAGGTCGCTCCTCAATAGAGGTATTTCAGAATAACAAAATTATTAGAAATGACAAGGTAATCCAGCAGCAGGGTTTTAAAAACTACAACATTAAGACAGGCCTTCCACATTCCCCTTTGAGACAGTGATACAGAGTTCTCATCTGGAGGTTGTGCTGAGCCCTTCTGCATGTCTCCTTCTCTCCACACAGAGAGATACTCAATGGCATCGCGGTTGTGGATGAAAACGACAACAAGTTAGGCTACTCCCGGGTAAGTAAGAGAATGAATCTGCACAGGTGTCACTCCCGGGTAAGAGAGTGAATCTGCACAGGTGTCAGTCCCGGGTAAGAGAGTGAATCTGCACAGGTGTCAGTCCCGGGTAAGAGAGTGAATCTGCACAGGTGTCAGTCCCGGGTAAGAGAGTGAATCTGCACAGGTGTCACTCCCGGGTAAGAGAGTGAATCTGCACAGGTGTCAGTCCCGGGTAAGAGAGTGAATCTGCACAGGTGTCACTCCCGGGTAAGAGAGTGAATCTGCACAGGTGTCACTCCCGGGTAAGAGAGTGAATCTGCACAGGTGTCACTCCCGGGTAAGAGAGTGAATCTGCACAGGTGTCAGTCCCGGGTAAGAGAGTGAATCTGCACAGGTGTCAGTCCCGGGTAAGAGAATGAATCTGCACAGGTGTCACTCCCGGGTAAGAGAGTGAATCTGCACAGGTGTCACTCCCGGGTAAGAGAGTGAATCTGCACAGGTGTCAGTCCCGGGTAAGAGAGTGAATCTGCACAGGTGTCAGTCCCGGGTAAGAGAGTGAATCTGCACAGGTGTCACTCCCGGGTAAGAGAGTGAATCTGCACAGGTGTCACTCCCGGGTAAGAGAGTGAATCTGCACAGGTGTCACTCCCGGGTAAGAGAGTGAATCTGCACAGGTGTCAGTCCCGGGTAAGAGAGTGAATCTGCACAGGTGTCAGTCCCGGGTAAGAGAGTGAATCTGCACAGGTGTCACTCCCGGGTAAGAGAGTGAATCTGCACAGGTGTCACTCCTGTCTCCTGAGCTCGTTGTGCTGTTAACTCTTTCAATGCTAATGGCAAAATAACATAATTTAATAACATAAGTTTGGGTTAGGTGTGCGATTGTGCTTACAGGTTTTCAGTGTGCCCTGGTATTAATACCCCTGTACTGGTGTTCAGAGTGCCCTGGTATTAATACCCCTGTACTGGTGTTCAGTGTGCTCTGGTATTAATACCCCTGTACTGGTGTTCAGAGTGCCCTGGTATTAATACCCCTGTACTGTTGTTCAGTGTGCCCTGGTATTAATACCCCTGTACTGCTGTTCAGTGTGCCCTGGTATTAATACCCCTGTACTGCTGTTCAGTGTGCCCTGGTATTAATACCCCTGTACTGGTGTTCAGTGTGCCCTGGTATTAATACCCCTGTACTGTTGTTCAGTGTGCCCTGGTATTAATACCCATGTACTGTTGTTCAGTGTGCCCTGGTATTAATACCCATGTACTGGTGTTCAGAGTGCCCTGGTATTAATACCCCTGTACTGGTGTTCAGTGTGCCCTGGTAATTATACCCCCGTGCTGTTCTTGCAGTGCTCCCATGGTTTCTCTCTTTTCTTCTCCTCTGTTTTGGTTAGAGAGCTGCAGTGAAGGGGATCACACAGGTTGTAGTCTCTCGGATCACCATGGCAGCCCCAGGAATGAGTGAGTATCAAACAGGATTAATCATTGAAGGAGCTGAAGCAGGCAGGCAGAGCAGTGCTGAGTATTCTGCTAACAAAGAATCCGTGACCCGTGCCTAGTCTCCAGCAGGAACACAAGAGATGTACAGTGTGCCTAATTCGCAGCCTCATTTAGGTCAGCAACGTGAAATCATCTTTAAGCAGTTTGTGTCCAAAACACCTCCCTACCAAGAAAGTAGGTTTCTTTGGTGGTTTTTTTGGGGGGATATTTATATAAACGAGATTGCTTCATTAATCAAAACAGAACAGTGCCTTTTAAAATACTCTTGAAATGGATGAATACATTTCTGGTGCTGTTCTCAAACGCCAAGCGATTTGTCTTTGCAGTTGTTCTGCCCATTTTAATGCAGAGGATTGAGAAATACCCATTCATGCAGGTAGGTGTCGTTTCTTTTTTTAAGTCCTACAGCCAGATGAAGAGCCCTGGGAATGAGGGGGAGTGGGTTGCAGGCTTCATCCGAGAGAGCCAGAGGAAGCTGTGCAGTGAGCAGCAGCCTTTTATCACAGACTGTGGGACTTCCAGTGAGGGCGGGGGTGTGCCGAACGGAGCACATTAGAATGAGTGACAGGTGGAATCACACAGAGTGTGTACAGCAGACAGAGGGAGGTTGTTTGTGAAATATGAATGAATGTGTTAGAGCAGAGAGTACAGTTTGTGTGTCAACATCATTATTAAAATCACTGTAGATATGTTCAGTCCCATTAGTGCTACACACTACCTGCTTTGGAGAGTAAGAATGCTATTCCCTCTTTTCACAGAGAATTAAGTTTCTCCACGGACCCCTGCAAGTGATGATGGTGGGGGTGTTGTAAGTATAAGTTATTATACTATTTATATATAGTTTAACCTTAAAGAATTTGACAATATGCAAAATGTGATGCATGTGACTGTTACAGGAACCCAGTAATTACACATGAACATGTGTGCTGCTTGAGACCTAATTTCTTTTCCCTTGGATTTTATGCATTCTGAACGGTTCAGAGTTCTGTTGAACTGTAATAATTTCTCAGAATCCACATTATCTGTGCCTGTAGAGTCCTAGTTACCGGGTGCTTTCAGTTCTGCTGGCCTGAGCGTTTTCATACTAATGCTATTGCATCCATTTCTCCCCGTTATTCACAGCTTGATCTGCATGGTTCCTGCAGCCTGCTCACTGTTCCCACAGAGATGGTAAGCAACAGATTTCTTTATATAGCATAGAGCAGGCAGCTGCAGTTTAAACCTGTACCCTCAGAAACTAATCGACTTTCCTTACAGGTAAGGCTGTATATTTGTTTTCACGGTTATCAGAGTTCACGATTCCCATTGTCATGTAATGTATACTTCTCTGTGAAAATTCCCATCACTTTAACTCCAGCAAGCGATTTCCTTATTGCCATTCTACCCGTTCCAGGTTAACGCCACACTTTATTCTGAATGTATTTCTTTATCCCCAGCTCCATGGCTGTCTCGCACCTAGAGCCGGGCCTGAGAGACTCCATCAGAGCGCGCTTTGGGGAGGGTGTCAGATACGTTTACTTCAACAAGGGTCTGTGACCTGGCTGTGCTCTGAGACCTGGTTCCTGGGACTCTTCAGTATTCTACTTTTCATTTTGTTTTAATGGTGCTGAACAGATGGGGTGGGGGTGCTGACTGAACAAGGACTGTTTTGGGGGGCTGGATTTCACATTGAGATCTGCATTTTAACTCAAGTTCACTGTGCCTTGAAGAGTGACGCCTTTGTAAGTGTTCTCCTTCCCTGGAGTTCAAAGTTTTCATCTCTTCTGCCCTTGAGGTGTTTCTCTAGTTAAACCCACACCATGCCCAGTTGCAAATCAGGAACTCCACTGGGGCCTAGACCTATTCTCCCACTGGAGTTCCTGTTTGGCAGTCCAATGTTACAATAAAACAGTATTCATATATTGCAAGATAGACGGACTTAACTATTTTTTTTGTTTGTTTGTTTTAAACAAAATGTATAATTGTTGATTAACCCTTTGTGGTCCTATGTCAGAGCAGGACGGACATCATCAAAAAGACGTCCATCACAGGTCTCTAGTCATTTTTTCTCTCGAAAAAGCCTTGAATACCTTTCAATGGCCGAGTGAGAATGATAGGAGCCAAAAAAAAAAAAAAAAAAAAAGGGGGGGAGGAGATCTGAGCAATACCCATAGCCCCTGCCCCACAGAGATAACATAGACCCATAACAAAAGAGATAGCTGCTTCCGCATCCAGCGCTCAGAGAATATTACAGACCTCTGCAGAGCTTTTGGAGATGTTATAGTAATAAAATAATGACTTGGATCACATTATTGAGGAGTCTGGTGATAAAACGAGTGATCAGGAGAGGATGTATCAGTACACACGACTATGAAGAGGTATGTGATAAATACAGCAAACGGGGTGGGGCAGGGCTGGAGATGCAGTACTGAGTGTCCTGCTGATATGTAGTGCCTTTTAAACCTGTTCTACTGTGAATAAAATACTTGGAACAGTGTGTGTAAAATAAACAGCGCGTGTGAAAATAAATTGGACCTGACAGGCGCTGAATAAATGGACTGCTAAGGGTTAAGTTGCTGAAAACAAATAAAATATAAAAAAGTTTGGAAAAATAAACTTTTAAATATTAGAATGAAAAAGTGTTTTTATTTATACAGTCTGTGTATATATATATATATATATATATATATATAAAAATGAATATAAAAATAAAAAATGAAAGGAGGTTGACGTATTCAAATTGAAACAAGGATGCACATATTGTATAGAAAACTCAGTGGCGTCAAGGTTACGCAGTCTCGACCGATCATCGTGAGCCACACTGATGCACTCAGAAGTGATGACTGCAGTTTCAGATGTATAGGACGCCGTCTACAACTGAGAAAAGACGGAGGACTGCTGGAACCATGCAAGCCTGCTCTTGGGGACTTCACAATTGAAAAAGAAAACGAGACAATCTGGACGCCTTTTAGCAATCAGCGATCTCTTTCCCAGTCGGACAGCATTAATACACTCTGCTCAGCAACAGTTCAACTGTGGAGAGCACGGCACACGCAGACAAAAACTAAAATAAAAAGTTGAAATTTGAAGGTTGACCATGGCGTATATTTACACAATGAACTGCATGAAAAGAACATGTTCGAATGGAGCGCCCCCACTGGTCTGGCACCCGGGAACCATGACAGCTGCAAAACAAAAGGATACAAGAATTAGGTGTGCAGTCTTCCTGGAAAACAGACAAACAGAAAACGGCTCTTGTCTGGCACTGTGATTCAATGTATTTCAATGCACGTTTCCATTCATTAGGGTTAATAAGAAACTAGCTGTACAGGACTAATGGCTCACCAAAAATCCAGAACTGTGTCCCCTACATTATTAAAGTGTACTGTATTTAACCCAGCTTGGTTTTATTTGTGATCTAGTGTCTGGACACAGTGCTGTGAAGAAATCAGTAAAGTTGCATCGGCAGTGATGAATGAGTGCATGTCAAGCCTGGCAGCAGTCGAAAGGCTCATTCTTATTTATTTTATGAAGAAGCGGAGTCACTGTGGCACAGGGACAACCCGCTTCTCTAAATGAAGCAGAGTCACTGTGGTGCAGGGACAACCCGCTTCTCTAAATGAAGCAGAGTCACTGTGCAGGGACAGACTGCTTCTCTAAATGAAGCAGAGTCACTGTGCAGGGACAGACCGCTTCTCTAAATGAAGCAGAGTCACTATGGCGCAGGGACAACCTGCTTCTCTAAATGAAGCAGAGTCACTGTGCAGGGACAGACTGCTTCTCTAAATGAAGCAGAGTCACTGTGCAGGGACAGACTGCTTCTCTAAATGAAGCAGAGTCACTGGACAGACCGCTTCTCTAAATGAAGCAGAGTCACTGTGGTGCAGGGACAACCTGCTTCTCTAAATGAAGCAGAGTCACTGTGCAGGGACAGACCGCTTCTCTAAATGAAGCAGAGTCACTGGACAGGGACAGACTGCTTCTCTAAATGAAGCAGAGTCACTGGACAGACCGCTTCTCTAAATGAAGCAGAGTCACTGTGGCACAGGGACAACCTGCTTCTCTAAATGAAGCAGAGTCACTGTGTAGGGACAGACCGCTTCTCTAAATGAAGCAGAGTCACTGTGCAGGGACAGACCGCTTCTCTAAATGAAGCAGAGTCACTGTGCAGGGACAGTCCGCTTCTCTAAATGAAGCAGAGTCACTGTGCAGGGACAGACTGCTTCTCTAAATGAAGCAGAGTCACTGTGCAGGGACAGACTGCTTCTCTAAATGAAGCAGAGTCACTGTGCAGGGACAGTCCGCTTCTCTAAATGAAGCAGAGTCACTGTGCAGGGACAGTCCGCTTCTCTTAATGCAGGAGCCGCCGATCGAGATGAGGTGGGGATTGTTTTGTTGCCAGCTTGGTCTAAAATAAGTATCACAGAGATGACAGCACCTCCCTAAGGACAGGACAATTCTTGGTGACACTATTGTATATAGATTTGTATCCTCAGAATACACTGACTATTTTAAAGCACCAGGGTACAATAGTACAACAAAACTCAGAGAAGACACATAAGTTTCACTTTTTAGTCAGACATACCCGCAAGAAAAGAGCAAGAACCAGAACTGACAGACGTACCCGCAAGAAAAGAGCAAGAACCAGAACTGACAGACGTACCCGCAAGAAGAGTCCCCAGGTCTGTCAGCTATTCTTTCCCCAGTTTCTTTTTCGCTGGCTTGATAGGAACGATCTCCTCTTCACAATCATCTTCATGCTCTTCATCCGAGAGGTCTGATTCAGCAGGATCATTGTAGGCTGCAAATCAAATAAACATGGGTTTGATGAGCATACACCCTCACATGATACCACTATACCGCTGCAGAGAAGTCAAACACAATCAATAAGGACAAGGTTTTTAAACACATTTCAGAGGCGAATTATTTATTTATTTATTTATTTTAACTAAAAGCACAATAAAAAGTGCATTAGATATATACACAGTGAGAAGTCTCTGACAGTCTTCTGATTATTAACCCTTTGCAGTCCATTTATTCTGCGCCTGTCAGGCATGTCTGGTCCAATTTATTTTCATGTGCTGTTTAAATTTTTTTTTTTTCAGAGTAAAACAGGTTTCAAAGGCATTGACTCACAACAGGACAGAATCCTGTCTTGATCACTCGTTTTATCACCAAACTCCTCAATAATGCGATCCAAGTCATTATTTTATTACTATAACATCTCAAAAAGCTCTGCAGAGGTCTGTGATATTCTCGGAGCGCTGGATGCAGAAGCAGCTCGCTCCTTTGTTCTGTCTGTGATATTCTCGGAGCGCTGGATGCAGAAGCAGCTCGCTCCTTTGTTCTGTCTGTGATATTCTCGGAGCGCTGGATGCAGAAGCAGCTCGCTCCTTTGTTCTGTCTGTGATATTCTCGGAGCGCTGGATGCAGAAGCAGCTACCTCCTTTGTTATGTCTGTGTTATTCTTTGAGCGCTGGATGCAGAAGCAGCTCGCTCCTTTGTTCTGTCTGTGATATTCTCGGAGCGCTGGATGCAGAAGCAGCTCGCTCCTTTGTTCTGTCTGTGATATTCTCGGAGCGCTGGATGCAGAAGCAGCTACGCTCCTTTGTTATGTCTGTGTTATTCTCTGAGCGCTGGATGCAGAAGCAGCTCGCTCCTTTGTTCTGTCCGTGTTATCTCTGTGGTGCCCGGGGGGGGGGGGGGGGGGCTATGAGATGCGGCCCTTTTTTTTTTCAGGGTCCGACATCGGAGTGGAAAGGGAAAATTGTAATGGCGGATGGTCTGACATAGGACAATCAATTAAGTAGATTCCTTAACTGCATCTTCCAGATCAGTTCAACACAGCCTCATTCCCTCACATTGAAACACAGTCACAACCTGAAACACACTGTAAAGACTTACCACTGAGATCACTGAAACAGTCACAACCTGAAACACTGTACAGTCTTACCACTGAGATCACTGAAACAGTCACAACCTGAAACACTGTACAGTCTTACCACTGAGATCACTGAAACACAGTCTTACCACTGAGATCATTGAAACACAGTCACAACCTGAAACACACTGTAAAGTCTTACCACTGAGATCACTGAAACAGTCACAACCTGAAACACTGTACAGTCTTACCACTGAGATCACTGAAACAGTCACAATCTGAAACACTGTACAGTCTTACCACTGAGATCACTGAAACAGTCACAACCTGAAACACTGTACAGTCTTACCACTGAGATCACTGAAACAGTCACAACCTGAAACACTGTAAAGTCTTACCACTGAGATCACTGAAACAGTCACAACCTGAAACACTGTACAGTCTTACCACTGAGATCACTGAAACAGTCACAATCTGAAACACTGTACAGTCTTACCAATCAGATGCAGCCCGCTGATGCAGACTGGTCCGGAGCCAGACTTCAGCCGGAATGTGACAGGGGCCCTCAATTGAAAGTCACCGAAACTGACCTAGAAAAAATATTTTATATATAGGTGTGTGTGTGTTTGACAGCCTTAAAAAAAAAACACAATGTCCCTAACTTTTGTTAGCTTTAATATCATGTTTACTTTATACGCCATGTCTTTTACTGCAGACCTTATCTGTGTGTGCCATTCTGCATGTGCAGCACACTTCAAGGGGTGGACACACTGCTCACCATAGGCATGCAGGAGATATGCAGGTTGGCGACTGGTACAGACACTTCCTTCCCCTGATGGTTCAAAGCTGCTACCTCCACCACATTGTTTTCATCCTTCACCCCGTCACCCAGGCACACCTGCAGAGCAGAGCAGAGCAGAGCAGAGATGTGACCAGCGGTAATACTAACTAACATGATTACACACGAAAACCTAAATGGAACAACAAACAACCCTTCAGTTAAGGGGTCTAAATGAGCTAGCAGGCTCTCTGCAGAACACAAACATACTGTTCGGAGCTCCAGACAGTGTTCTACATCTTCCTCCTCATCCACCTGGAAAGTGTAAAACGGGACTTGGGAAGACAGCTCACAACCTGTTGAAATAAAAGTGTCATTTATGAATCAAGGCCAGACCACGAGTTCCCGAAACACAGACCTCACACCTCTCATACTGGGAGTGGCTGCAGGGAATTGGAATGGGTCAGTGCAATGTTCTAGGTAAGGCAATGTCTCTACTGTGTGTAGAACCATGGTACAAGCTGATTGCATAAACACATTCTGACAAACTGGTTCACTGATGCTGCACCAGCACTGGCAGTAACCAGAACAGTAACTCTTGAAAGAAAGGGGAGGTGACTGCTGTCTATATACCAAGACATGAGGGAGTCCAAGTGGAGGGAACAGCCAATAAAATGCCCAACTAGAAAATCTATTGCATTTTGCAGTATTACTGTTCCAAAGAAACAGCTTGCTCATTAGTATTATTTCCATCAGCTATTTAAAGAGCAGACTATTGTATTTTAGTGGTATTATTTGCACTTACTGTAAACTATATTATATGAAGCTTGCATTGTTACCCTGTAAGTCGACTTGGATAAAGGCCTCTGCCAAATTAATAAATAATAACTCTGTTCTGAGATGCCAAAATATTATTAAGTGTTCTGAGGGGGTTATAACGAATCCGCAAAAGGAATCTCCAAATTTTGGTCCTGATGGATTCTGGATCAATGTAATCACCTTTCAAAACTGGGCAAAGTTAAATCATTTCTGGGAAAATGAAATGAATATAAAACAATTGTTCGATTACACAGCCAATATCGTCGGTGATCAATCAGACTAGATCCACGTGCACAGCGTTTATTGCATGTATTCTTATCGTCTTAAATATCCTTATCTAGCTAAACTTCGAGTTAAAATTGGAGTCACTCACTCGTAGACACACGAGCTAAATAAACACCAGTGCGAACACTGAAAGCAGGTTGGGGTTGTGATGCACAGTACACTGCGTTCGGTGGATTGTACAGCGAAGAAGCACGACGAGTGCGTACTAGTGACTATAGCAATAGCATACTCGTTTAAACACAGGCTGTTATTCTGAACGAACGCAAATCATTGAGATTGTATATATCATTTCCAGTCATTGCACCAACCACTTTGTGCGGGTTGTTTCAGAGTGGCTGCAGCACAGCTTCAGCCTGGTTGTCTCGTCCAGGACACACTGCCACCACGTGTGTGCCTCTAGCCATCAAACCACAAGAATAACACTCACCAAAGCAAAAGCTTTCTAGTCGCGTAGGGCCGCTAACGCCGCATTCACTATCAGTACATCCTTCTGCCAAACAGGCCATTTTATACGCGTCGTTAATAATAAGTTACTAGAACGAGAAGAGTTTTTCAAAACGTTTTACAGTTCAGCTGAATGCTTGAGCACAACCCGGCGCAGACTAAACGTCATCAGATTGCGAAAAAGGGAGTGTTGCCAAATGACACTACTCGCAAGACGCGGGATACTGTAAGGGACCGTCACCAAATTCAGTTTAAAAATGAAAATACAATTGTTAATCTGTTTATTTAATAAAATGCTTATTAATTGTAACTATAGGCCCAGGACTGCACGAGCCCTAAATCAATACCAATATTTTGAGAATATGACTGAGTAGACGTTATTGTATTTTTGTTAACATTACAAAACACTTTTTGCAATGGAGCACCTTTTCAACCCACACGCCAGACACAGTACCAGTAGTCGCATCTATGGCTTGTTGGTTGAAATGACTTTTTTTAAAAAAAATTTTAAATTGAATTGATGTGGTTTATTGTAATGAATTTGCCTGATTAGACTCAAAGACGAGTTGATTTTTGTAAGCCTGACTTCTATTATATGTAAACTTATGAAAACTATGATAAAATCCAAAATGGAAAATTACCTATATGGTAACAGTGTCCTGGGAGACAGACAACATGGTTTTAGGAAAGGGAGATCGTGTCTAACTAATCTGCTTGATTTTCCTGAGGACGCAACATCAACAATGGATAATTGCAAAGCATATGATATGGTTTATTTAGGGTTTCCAGAAAGCTTTTGACAAAGTCCTGCTTAAAAGATTAATTCTCAAACTGAACGCAGTAGGCATTCAAATAAATCCACATGGATTAGGGAATGGTTAACATGTAGAAAACTGACAAATTCTCAAACTGAACGCAGTAGGGATTCATGGAAATGCATGTACATGGATTAAGGAGTGGTTAACATGTAGAAAACAGAAAGTACTGATCAGAGAAGAAACATCAGAATGGAGTGTGGTAACCAGTGGAGTACATAGGGATCAGTATTAGGTCATCTGCTATTCCTAATCTACATTAATGATTTAGATTCTGGTATAGTAAGCAAACTTGTTAAATTTGCAGACAACACAAAAATAGGAGGCGTGCCAAACACTGTTGCAGCAGCAAAGGTCATTCAAAATGATCTAGACAAGATTCAGAACTGGGCAGACACATGGCAAATGACCTTTAATAGAGAAACATGTAAGATGCTGCATGTAGGCAATAAAAATGTGCATTAAAAATATTATTGGGGAGATACTGAAATTGAAGAGGCAATCTCTGAAAAAGACCTAGGAGTTTATGTTGACTCAGAAATGTCTTAATCTAGACAATGTGGGGAAGTTATAAAAAAAAAAGGCCAACAAGATGCTCGAATATATTGTGAAAAGTGTTGAATTTAAAATCAAGGAAAGTAATGTTAAAACTTTACAATACATTAGTAAGACCTCATCTAGAATATTGTGTTCAGTTTTGGTCACCTCGTTACAAAAAGGATATTGCGGCTCTAGAAAGAGTGCAAAGAAGAGCGACAAGAATTATTCCGGGTTTAAAAGGCATGTTACATGCAGACAGGCTAAAATAATTTAATTTATTTAGTCTTGAATAAAGAAGACTACGTGGCAATCTGATTCAAGCATTCAAAATCCTAAAAGGTACTGACAATGTCGACCCAGAGGACTTTTTCAACCTGAAAAAAGAAACAAGGCCCAGGGGTCACAAATGGAGATTAGACAAAAGGGGCATTCAGAACAGAAAATCACTTTTTCACACAGAGAATTGTGGGAGTCTGAAACCAACTCCCCAGTAATGTTGTTGAAGCTGACACCCTGGGATCCTTCAAGAAGCTGCTTGATGAGATTCTGGGATCAATAAGCTAGTAACAACCAAACAAGATGGGCCGAATGGTCTCCTCTCGTTTGTAATCTTTCTTATGTTCTTAAGACTCTGCAAACATTTAAAATAGGTGTGGGTTACCGCAGACAGAGACTCTGATTCGAGGACCATCAGTAGTGCCATGTAGAGAATCTTAATGCCTATTCAATGACATGGTACAGAAAGACTTTCGATTTCCTCATGGAAAAGAGATTGCTTCATCGGTGCACATGCTTCAAAGTTATTCTTAAAGTTTAAGTCAAGGTTCTGCCTATTGAAAAAAGTAGTGAAACGCCGTTCCAGCTCGACTACACCACTGATGTTAATGGTATTTTTTAATGTCCCAGTAGCGCATACAGACCTGAAGAAACAGCATTAATTAAAGGCATTGTTAGACACAGTATTTATTAACTGATTTAATTTATAATACAAAATGATTCATCTGCTTTAAAAGCTGTACTTTGAACAATGAATGTTAAATATTTATTATGCATCATACAAAATGAATCTGATTTCTTTTTTTTAAACTCAAAATACTTATGAACGTAAAACAGGATTCATATCTGGTGATGACATATATATGTATATATATATACATACAGGAAAGTTCCCTTATCTGAGCAGAATAAACTTAGAATGATCTATTGGATATTCCTTTTAATAGGTCTGCCATTTAGCCCACAGATCTATACAGCAAGACAGCCTGACAGCACCAGCCTATTATTTCATCATCAGCCCCCCCCCCCCCCCCCCCCCCCAGTCCAAGAGAGACCCTCTCCCAATTAACTTACATACTGCAGGGGCTCCTGAGTAAGAATGGACCAGTTGTTTTCCTGTACTTTTAGCACCATTTAGAGTTTAAGTACCGACAGGACTTTAAAGACACATTTACAAAAATATACGTATAATAACGTTTGTCAGGTTCTCATGTATACTCAAAGAAGCTCAAAATAAAAATTCAGGACTGAAAGGGTTAACAAATGTAATTGCATTTTATATCCGTTACTAATGCACATTTTCACCACACTGCAGGATTGTTGTAACGTGCAACTCTATAGGCAGGGCACCTTGCTTTCACTCTGCAGGGTTAAACAGAATATCTGTATGCTCACAGCACAATCATCTTCTGCATTAATTACAGACACATTTGTTTGTTGTCATTTTAATGGTTTTATTTGTATCCAACCATCTCAGTTACATACAAGTATTACATAACTCGTCTCTGTTCTAAAATAAACAGAACATCCCAACATGTAATGCAATGCTGTAGGTATAAACACCATATTTCCTGTGCAGCTACAGCTGTTCACTGAAATGACATACTCTGAATCAGTTTCTAAAAATGCAATGAAACAGCATTTCCCATTTCACAAAAAAAGCAGCCAGAGAATGTAAACAGATGAATGAACAATCACTGTGAATGCAGATTAGAGGAGGAAAGCAATACTGCCTGCATAGACGTTGCTGTGAACAGAGCTGGATTTACAGATCTTGCACGTTAGCAGCTCGAACCTTCAGAGCTCTTAAATGTGGATGCTTTACTTATCCAAAAAGTGAAATGAGATGAAGCTGGAAACTGTAACTCTGTAAAACAAAGAGCTAGGAGACAGCAAAGCCAATGATAACAGTGACTACAAGAGCAGTCTTCAGGAAATACAAGAGGACAGGCAGATGTGTTACTAAATATAGTTTAGTTATATACACACTCTGTCTTCTTCGTATGTCTACTGCACTCATGTGGGTGGGCAATTTGGTGTTGTAGATTCCAATTGGGTTTGGGGTTAATGCCCCAGGGGACATTCTTCTTGAACAAAAGAACATTGTGACTTCTGTTTCCTGCATGTGTTAGGTTGTCACAATACTGAACTTTTCTTTCATACCATAAAACCTGAAAGCTTGGAGAAATTGTGTTAAACTAGATTGGCTGTCTTCCCTTTTCAAAACACTATTTCTGGATTGACCAAAACCATTTACAACTCCCTCCCAGACGTCTATGGGCAGTGTCTTCCATGTTATGCTTCTTGCACAGACACTGCTTCACCAAGGATTGTTCTGTTTAAAACGGATTTCACAGCAGTTCATTCCACCAGGTTAATGAGTTATGAATGACAAGGCAACCAATATTACATAACACATCTGTTCCTTATATACTTTGAATTCTTCAGAAATGCAAATACCTGTATATACAATAAGTTTCCAAGCACTTAAATAAAATAAAAAATGAAAGAGTCAGACCCAGTTCTGAAGACAATTGTAAGTGCTTTCCTGGATCTATTAAATCATACATGTAAAACAACAAGATGAAGTAAAACAAAATACACTTAAATATAAAACATTAAAACACCAATAAGATTTGTAAGCAGAAAGCTAATCCCTAGAATTACATTTCTATAGGGTTGCTTTCATTATTCGTGCTTGAGCCCCTCCTACTTGCCTTACTGTGGCTCTTTGTGACACTGCTGGCACTACTGATATGAAAAATTAAGGGAGTCAATAATTCAACATGTTTCAAGAAGACAAACAAATGCAAAACATTTAAAAAGGACTGTCAACTGCCAACACAGATAAAGCAGGATTATAAGCACCATGCTGTCCATGTATATTCCATTATTAACACACATATGCACATTTGTTGGCTTCCTTGAGGCTGACCATAAATCAAGTCAGCCAGCACACTTGTGGCTCACATTCTGGTTCTTCGTGAAGCAAGAGAGTCAGACTCCAAAATCAGACAAGTGTAGAATGAAACCTTGCTTACCTGGTGCTTAAAGTAAAAAGCTGGAGGCTGGAAGCCAGTGAATTCAAATCCAAACTTGAGACAACTGGTCGCTGCCGAGCCTTTGAGGAAAAAATCCCTTCAACAGCAAAGGCTGACTATTCAACTCTATCCAGCTTTCAAACTTGGCACAAGCAGAAAGAACATCTGGAAGGATGAAGGCAGTTGTGACCCTGAACACCTGACCTCCCTGTGCTATTCCAGGAAGGACAACAGACAAGACTACTGAAGAATGAATGGCTGAAAATCATCCCATGTCTATGAAGCTTACCTTCTGTATGTCTACCTTTTGTCTGCTGCAAGTAGTACTAACTTTAAAAACCTGTCAAGGGGCTTCATGGCTCTTAATTGTTTGCATGCTTTGACAGAATGACGCTAGTAGTAGCATCTTACTATCAAACCAGGCTACTTGGACAAGACAAGAAAGCCAAAGCAGCAGGAGCTAGTCTTAATTTACCATCTATTTTCTGGGATTGTTGGGCATGATTAAAAAGGCTACCTTGGCATCTCCTGATGTGGGGGTTACATTTTCTTTTTGTTAAGGTAGCACAAACGTCAGCCTATTCACAAGAGCTCTTGATGTATTTTTATACCACTTCATTCACTTTCAGAATAGTTCACAGACTCCTTCCCATGAGGATCACACCCTTTGGGAATCCTTCCATCTTTGCCACTTCAAAGCAGCCCAGCTTGCTGTAAAAGTCCAGCATTCTCTTATCATTCTGCCTTACTTCACAAAAGGCACCATGAGACCCTGAACAAAAGGAAAAGAATTTAACACAACATAAAGTAAACTACCAAGTGTCAGGTGCAGATACAGATTGGAAACCTTGGGAATTATGCCTGGACTTGCAGTGACACACTTACAACTGGCTTCTCAGAACCAAACAAGGCTAGCAGTCCAAGATTAGTACAACATAGGGTCTGTGAAACACATACAAACAGGAACTCAACCCTTACCCTTCTGGTATACTGACTGAAAAAGAGGCAACAAGAGAGCGAGTGAATCCATATAGTCTTATCAGTCACTGTAGAATACCCCATAAGACAATGAAGTACTGACTCGATGTTCATACAAGAGAAGATGCTTTTTAAGCTATGGCAACACAGCAGACAGGCTGCAGAACATTAATATGGATTCAATACCTACCGTTGGCTTTAATGGAGGAAAGGAGGCAACCCATCATGCTCTTGGCGACACTAGGGTCTGTAACCTTCCCATGAATATCCACTTTAATCAGGGAGGGGAAATTACTAAGAAATGACTCGGGAAGGCCCTCCTCTTCCTCATGGAAACTCAACATCATTTTCTACAAAAACAAGGGGAAGATAAATCAGGAAGCCATTAACGAGGGGCACTGTTTTGTGAATACATTTTATTTGTACTGGAGATGCAAGGAGGAGGCATCTTTCTCAAAGTTTGAATTGAAACGTGGAAAAAGAAAATTCAATGTTGTGTGTGAGGGAGAAAAGAAACAAAAACAAGACCAGGTCCAGAATTGCTGCTGACCTCTGCCTCAGACAAGTCCTTCTCAGAGTCAGGCTTGTTATACTTCTCCTGCATGCTGGGGATCCAGCTCATCTTGCTCTTCTTCACAAACGGCTTGACGTCCACTGTGCCAAGAGCATACCCACAGATGCCCTCATTATCCTCTAGAACAAACCCATAGTCTGGGCTGAGGGTCAGAAATCCTCCCACTAACCTGTGATGGGAACCACAATCACAACATTAAAAAGGTCTAAAGAGATCTTCCTTAATATTGATCAATCAATGTACCGATCTATCAGAACAAACAGTAAAACTATCCTATAAGATGAAAACTCGTAATTCTATAAAAATGTAACTATTTTCAAAAATAATAAAACAAACAACAATACTACCGACTGTGGTTTTTTGGGACAATTCAGATTTCCGATATTCCATATCGATAATTGGCAATTAACGATTTATTTTCATTATTAATAATACAATTATAAAACCATCACTTGAAATTGTAATTTGACACTTTCACTGGAATCTATTGTTTCAATGTATCTTCACATAGCAGCTTGGCTACAGCGTTTAGAGCATCATTAAAAAAGGCAGATGATATTATCATTGTTAATAATAATAAGTGATAAACACAATGAAACAGCGATTACAGATTATGATGTTAATAAGTGGTGCTGACTCCAGTTCTATTTATATTCTCTCTCAATGGCTTGCCTATCTCCAATTAAATCAGGCTGTTCAGGGAAAGGAACCCCCTCCATGTCTTCATTGTACATCTCTCTGCAGATCTTGTACACAGCAGGCTATAAATCAAGCACAAAATAAGCAATGTTATGGGGCACATTAACAAACCAGGCAGAGGACTGTGTTTAAAGGCAAGTATGTGTACATGTTTTTATGAAAGGACTACAATACTGACCTCATCTTCTGGAAAATATGGTCTTATGGAATAGATTTTGGAGGTTGGCATTGCAGGGGGTGGCTGGTAAAAAAGATCATTTGCCCCGTCAATTGGCAACAATCGCTGTGGAGATTAAATACAAATTATTGAGCGAGTCACAAACTCAAAGAACCATCACCAGTCTATGCTGCAAAATTGGATTTTACAATTCAATTGATTTGCTAGAGAGCTACACACCAAATGCCCAAAAGACAGCTTCCATTGTCTACAATAAGAGCTGCCCAAACTAACCAGTTTATACACAACGAAACAACGAGAACTGATTTGATTGTGTGTGTTTCAGAGTGTACCGTCAATAGCAAATTTGAACACTTGTATTTTACTTCTTTGAAGCTATATATACAAAAGCAGACAACAATTCTAATTTGAATGTGACAGGAGAGGCTTGGTCTGAAAAGGGGCTAACTGGCTAAAGGAGATGTGTGTTCCCAAAAGCTGGGCATTGCAATTCGCACGCGCCAGCATTCCTGTGAAGAGAAGTGCTAGTGCAGGGAGGGGTGAAGAAAAACTCCATGGGAAAACTTCAGCAACACAAAACAATGCAAGCTCATTCACACATTCATTTTACAGGCTCATAATCTCAACATTATGGCTTTGTTTTTGCAAGCAGACAAAGTTTTTAAAACACTGGATACTACACACTCATCCTGTACTACAAGCATGCTATAAGCCTTTTTTTTTTCTGGTGTATTTTAATATTTGGGATCTTTAGGAGAGAAAGCGGTTGCATTTTTTTTGTTGTTTAAATTTTGATCATGGAGCTTTTTTAAAAAAAAGCTATTATTTATTAAATATTTGTGTAAATAGGCGAAGTTGCAGTGAGCACGCATGCGCATCAAGTTGCATGCTAGCGCACGAGGGGAGAGGGTGTACCGAGCGCTGTGCTACCTGCAAAGAAATGAGATGTCACGTGAAACACGCTGCGCTTTTGCTGGCGCATGGGAAATGTAACATCTCCTTTGGGCAGTCACTGAAAGAAATAAACCTTCACATTAGTTTTGCTGATAACAAAAACAGGCCCAAACTAGGGGTGGGAATTTCGAATAAGATATTCGAATATACCAAGAATAAAAGTTTTGAATACCCGACCTCTAACTACTCATAAGAGTGACAGGTCCCTAGAACGTATTAGCAATAACCACACATAGGGACGCATAGATAAACACATCTACAGTAACAGCAACGAATCATCTAAGGTATCTAATGTACGATTTAAACTAGAAGTAAGAAATAATAACACACAGCAGAGGGGTTTTAACTATAAAAACACAGAACTTTATATAAAGGGCCTTCAAACGTTCAACTGCATATTTAACACGCTTTGACCACTCGTACAAAACACACAACATGACTGCTTACTAACAAAGCACAACAAAATAGGTTTGCTCAATAACATCGATGCTATAACACTGAACATAAAAAAAAGAGATGCACTGTACCCATACTTGCTGATTCCATAATATAAGAATCATTTTAAAAAGTCTCATTCTGGAATCAAGCAGATATCAGTAGGTAATACCAGAACTCAAACAAAGGCTTAACATTGCCCGGGGAGTTTGCAATTAAAATCCAAATTAAAAGTTAACTTTTAACATACAAAAAACTAAAACTAAACAAAATTGCCTTTTTCTTTCAGCCCATGATGCATGACATCACCTCCACTGTGCAAGTAAAAGATGCTTGCTTGTTTTTTGCTATATTCTGTGTTCTTCTAAAGCACCAGACGGGCAACTGCATTTTAGAGTTGTTGATTTACGATACTAAACACTTGTGCTGCAGAGATTACACTGCATGGTGGTCTCGTTTTTCAAAACACTTTAAGAAGCCAGTTTCATTGCTCATGTACTCACTTAGCCAGTAGCAGTGCTAGGTATTGAAGTGCGCCTGCCTCCTGTTAGTTATCAGCGAGGGGAGAATTGTAGTGGCTGATCACTTTTAACTTCCTCCTCTCAAATACTGTGCCAAGTTTTTTCGGGTGTAGTTAGCACAATTTTCCATTTGTTTTAGAAATGAACGAGTATTCAAAACTTGATCAAAGTATTTAAGTAGTAACTTTATTTAGAATACTCGATCACTCGAATATTCTGACTGGTCCTAGCCCAAACGCAAGTGATTTTCAAAAAAAATGTATAAATGTATTTAACCCTTTCCCCCTAATTGACCTTTTAGCAAAGTTGGAATTGTTACAGATTTCAACCCAATATTGAATTTTAAAGTATCTTCTGAATTACAAAGAAAGGTCTGTGTGCCACTCCTCATACATCAGTTAAGGGAAACAAACCTATTTGCTATATAGGTGAAGAGGGAAAAGGTTAAAACAAATATTGTTCTCTCTAAGCAAGCACACCTATAACAGACCAACCCTTTCATATCTACACCAATGTAGAGGTGTTTTTGTTGCAACAATCAGCTGTGAATTGGATATATTGATACCTGGAACTCTCCCGCTAGACCGCCTCTAAATGCCCAAGGCTCTTGGTCTCCACTTAAGAACTGTGCTGACGACTGACTACGACACCCTGTTGATCAGATCCAAGCGGAGAACATTACATGAGGGGGGTTTTCTGAAGGAACAGGGGGTACGGCAGTGCTGGTGGGGGAGGGGTCTCTATTCAAGCACTCCAAAATAAAAGAACACAAAAAGAAACAAGAAAATAAAACACACTAATCTAGCTTTGCGAAAGCAGAAACTCCTGGGGTTGTAACAACTAAACAACAAAAGTACCTTTTTAAAATGTAAACAGATTGTGTCCAATTATTTTTCATCCTGCATCATTTTATTAAACATCTACAGTATGTAGAGCAACATGAAGTCACCTTCGCAAATACTTTGATGACTGGGCCTGCAATGGACAGTGGTCCATTCATTCATCGCAGACTCGACTGTCCAGACACATGTTAAACATACTGGTACTGGCATTGTTACAGCCCCAAGCAGAAACACACTTTTTTTGAAGTCACATTTTATTTATTTATTGTTGTCTTGTCAGATGACTTAAGTTTTAACACCCCTCATACTTCTACTGTATCTTAAAAAGGTACAAGTCATTTCCAATATATAGCTTCAACTTAGCTTTGTTTTGCTTTAAATGTTTGTTTTAAATGGGGCCGGGTTGCTTATTAAACTCATGTGACAGGACATGTGCAGCGAGCGCAGAGAGGACAGCGAGTGCATCAGTGAGATCTTTCTTTCACCAGCACATCCTCCATTTAGCTTGAAAGGCACAGTCCCAAGATGCACTCGTTTAAGGAATTCAAAAACAGTTTAAATGTATTCATTTAATCCTCAATATTTGCAGTATATACTTTAAAATGTAAAGTTTTGCACTGCTGTTTTTTTATTTTGTTAAATCTAATAATTAAAATTAGAAAAGCTATTACTTTCAAGAAGTAAAAGCTAAAGCCATATTCATGAATTCCTTTTATCAATCGCATTCGGGGGTGCAGCCAAACAAGCTCATTAAGCCTATCAACAGAATAAAAAAACAAGTTAGAGAAGCTGGATCAATGGAAAAAAACATTAACAATCCTTATTACTTTAGATTTCGCTGCGCAAATGTGACTTCATTCGCAACGCATACACCTCCTGAGCTCCCTGAAATACGCTGTACGAGTGTGCCGGGCAGTGTGGTGATACACTGTTGTTCTGTCGTTACAGATTCTGTCCCGTCAGTGAGATGAGGCAAGCTTAAAAGCTCTAACCACGAATGCAGGTGAACCTGGCTCTTCTGCACTGTGGTTAAGACGCCCGCTTGCAGTGTGCAGGTCGCTGGTTCCCAACCATCACTCAGCCCTTTTACAGTAGTTGTTTTAGAGCTTTTAACCTCTTCTCATCTCACTGACAGGGGACATAATCTGTGATGCAGTGAATCACACAACACTGTCCGTTACATTTAGAAATTCATTTCTAAAAACGCGATTATTTTAATGTAAAAAATGAAACATATAGTGGCAGCACGCTGCGTACATCTGCCACTGTAGATCCAATGGCAGTAGAAACTTGTGAAGAGCATTCTTCCATCTGTGTGTAGTGAAGGGAGAAGACAACAGAAGAGGTCATTAGTAATGGTTCATATTACAAAGCCAGACCAGACTGCGGACTGCACTGTTTTAAGATTATAATTGCATAGGAGTGTCTAACCCCTTTTAAATGGCAGAGGTGAACAACTTAGCAGAACCTGAAGATGCAGTGTGTAGGTTGACAACAAAACAACCTTGGTTATCAGTTAGTTAACTGTGGTGGTGCATACCACCTGTCTGCAAATAAAACTGGTCCATACATTCCCTTTAATGATTGGGTGGAATTTCCTCAAAACGTCAGCAGGAATCAATATATGATTTAGCAACTTGGAAGTCACCCTACGGCATTAACCAATCCCAAGACCAACGGCAGTGATCTAAAGACAGCTTCCTTATGAAAAGATTCCTCAAGTGAGGTCAAAAGAAATCAAAACAGGGGTTTCCCCGAATCTGGAGGTCGCTGGTTCGAGTCCAGCCTATCCCACTGTAGATCATGGACGGGAGTTCCTAGGGGGTGGCGCACAATTGGCTGAGTGCCAATTGGGGGGGGGGAGGTTGGGCTTAGGTCAGCCAGGGAGTCCTCGGCTCACAACACACCAGAGACCCTCGTAGCTGCCCAGAGCTACGTTGTCCTCTGACACTGTAGCCCTGAGTTGGCTGCATGGCGGGCCAGTAGAGTGAAAAGAAGCGGACGGCTGACGACACACGTTTCGAATGACAGCATGTGTTCGTCTACACCGCTCCCGAGTCAGCACGAGGGTGTCAGCAGAGAGCTGAGCCTAAAATACAATTCGCTATTTCAAATTGGGAGGGGAAAAAAAAAAAAAAAGCCGGGGTATGCTGACTTGTATTTAATGACATGCAAGTCATGCTGCCTCTCAGATCTGGGTATGGGCAACAAGGCAGGTTTGCACTCATGCAGGGATGAACAGTAAAGTGCATCATGTCCTGGTATATACATGTACATGTTCTTTATCTCCTGTATGTTTGTGCTTTCTGTTTTCTTATGAAGAATCTGCCAGTTGCCCACCTCAAGCCCCCATTCCCTTTTTAAATCTACACAGTTCAGTTTTTAGCAGTGCTCCCACCAGTAGTTTGTTGCTGCCTGCTGTGCAAGTAAAAGAATGTGGACAGCTTTCCTTACAGCTGGAGAGACACCTGCAAATGAAATGAGCTTACTTGTGTAACCCAGGCCATGCTGGTGCCGTCAAACAGTGAAAACTACTTTTACAAACACCCACTGATTTACTAGAAACACAGCAGTGACCAGTCAGTTGATTACATTTCTCATGTGCTCAACCACTGCTGTAATTACACCACCAATGGTTTCTCTTTGTATGAGAAAACAAAGTGACTTAGTTCAATAAAAGCCCACCCTATATATACACTATATTGTTTGCACCAGAATAGCCTTACAGAGCCTTCTATTTGAAGCTTGCATGCGCGCTGGACTAGAATGGATCGACTTTCCTTCATGACCAGGGCCCTTAACAGAGAGGTGGCAGCAGATGCTACTGTATAAAGTCAGCAATGATGTCACAAGACACACAGCAAGCAGCAGGACCACTGGAGTGTCACCCACCGGAGTCCAGATGATTACAAAAGACATACAGCTCTGTTTATATGTAGAACAGAATAGCATGGTTGAGTTGGGGAACTAATAAAGACTAGGGTAAGCCAACACTGCAGTCTGCATCCAGTCAGGCGCAAAAGAAAGACACACATCAAGACAAAGTCCAAACAACAGCATTCTGTATTTACGTTTCTTACTGAACGCATTAGCCCAAGAAATGCTAATGAGCTCTACTGAGTGTATAGATGTGTGTAGATGCTCAGTCCACATACCAGTGGAAGTTAATCTGCCTCGTGTATATGAAAAAGCAGAGCTATATACGCCTGGTTAGGTAAGAACATGTAATAAAAAGTCTGTGTGTTCCAGTGAAGCAAAAACAAAAGTTGAATCCCAAACTGGGCTTTATTTGTATTTTTTGGGCTAATCAATTAAAACAAAGGCCAACTTTTACCAGTGGGGTGCTATCCTTCATTGTACCTACCTAACCACTGAACAAAGGACTTCACCATTGAGATGATACTCTTAATATCCCAAATGTAGGGATACAAATCATAGAGAATGGTCCTGTTGGCAGAGTTGGAGAGGCGTGTGAACATCTGAATCACTGAACAGCACATCTCCTCAAACTTCTCTGCTCGGGCACGCCATTCACTGACCTGCAAAGGAACAGGGTTATAAATTTAGACTTTGTAAGATTATTTTGACTTATTATAAAAACAGATTTTCATTTAGTTTCTATTTTAAGAAGAATCAACAACAACAACTCATGCCCATCACTTTTGTTATATATATATTTATATATATGTGTGTGTGTTTACTTTCTGCGGCTCCTTCCCTTTGGAATTGACACTGACCACACTGCTGTTGGCTCTCAGCCAGTTGAATTCTTTGAGCATCTGCACAGCTTTGGGCCCGTGTTCATAGGGCAGGTAGAAGAGTTCTGCCAGCAGGGTCAGATCTTCGAGGGTCAGCGCCTCTGCGCTGTACAGAGGCTTCTCATTGGGGCCCGGCACAAACATCTCTTTGTTCAGCTGTTCATCTGTTTGCATTGGTGCAATGTCACTCCCAGAGTCCTCCTGAATAGACATCTCGGGGGACTTGGACTCTGCACTGCTCTCCTTGTCTGTGTCCATGGGCTTCAGCTCCTCGGTCATCTTGGCCTTGACAATCTCAGTCAGGATCTGGTTGACATTCTTGGTATCTGGCTCATCCTGTTTCTCTAGAACCATCTCCATGGGTTCTTCGTCAGACTGAAGCAGCAGCTGCTCCTTCTTCTCTTCCTCATCCTCCACCTCCTCATCCTCTACCTTGCTCTGGGGGAGGGGCTCTTCACTTAGAGCTGTTGCTTGGCTCATGATTGGCTGCTGGTAAACGGTGCTAACCGTTGTCGAGGAACCCAGGTTTGGCGTTACCAGAGATGCCACATCAATAGCAGTGCTCTTTGCTCCACTGTGAGGGACCTGCCGACCTGATTATCAAAACACATGCAAGCAACATTTAACTGACATGGAATACAAAAATAACATCACAAGTGGTTTCTGTGCCAATTACTGTTTTTATTGCACACTGTAGCTCTTGAAAGATGTGGTATGAAATAGTATGTGCTGCTGTCTTGCGCAACTCCTTAGTAAAAATGAGATGTCATTTTCAATACTTACACTGAGCAAATACTCTTGACAAACTGGATTATATTTAAATACAGTGAATTGATTTAGTATTCTTTTGAATATAAAAAGTAAACAGATTCTGCCACTTGCTTTCACACCCTCCTCCTCCACTAAAGCCCACTTGACTTACTGTTGTACAGATGAGGCACTCCAAACTCCCCCAGCCATTCTTGCAGGGCAAGCTTCAGTGCCAGCTGTGGACTGTACAGCATATCCGTTTCGATTTCTTCATCGCTTCCTTCATTCTCCAGCTTAATCTGAATAGATACTGTACTGTCCTCACTGTCACCTGAAAGATGAGCAGATCGCAGGGATTTATTCTAAGATATTCAGAGCCAATGAAATACTACACAGTCTTCAAACAAACGACTTACTCATGACAACATCTTTTCGGACTCCGTTCATGTTGGATTTGTACCAGGTTGCCAGTGTATGGATGGCCACAAAGTTGGTCTCAAATTCACAGTTGGGGTTGGTCAACACACCCTTCAGCCTGGGGATGAGCTCTGTTGACCGGCCCTTAAAGGGACCAAGGAACAGCCTCTTTTGGTCGTAGTCATTGGCATGGATATTGTCCCATATAACTGGAGCTCTCTTTAAAATTCTGGATACCTCTTCAATGGACTCCACTGTGATATCTTTAGATACAACCTTGGGACCTGAGAACAGAAAGTGGTTCATCAGTTACATAAATGCACAGATCTTTCACTGCTGCAACCTATAAATAACAAAAAAACATACAACAGTCACTTCATTAAGACTTAACTCTTTGAGCACAAAGTAATTTTAGCGAACTCTAAGGTAACTAATTCAATAGCGTGTCTTAAACTAAATAAATTGTGGAATGGCGTTACTACTGATACTTGTGATACTACAGTGCCAAGACACTTGATTACAGTACAAAACACTATTTTACATGTCGTTCTTAAAGATAACCCCACCTGTCCATAGCACATCGATTCCAGGTAACAACTTCTCACCAACTGTTAGCAAATACGGTGACTGGGAAACATTTGGATAGCAGAAAGTTCCACAGTATTCTGCATTTAACAAAAAACAGAAACAGTTCAAACAGACTTTAGTTGTTGTAATTATATAATGTTATACAAAAAGAAAGAAAGAAAGAAATTATTCTTGGTTACCGGTAGGGCAGAACAAGAAAGTTTCAGGTTCTCCCAAGTACTGGAAGATCTCATTAGTCAGGGAGACCTGGGCATGTGCAAATGAGCTGAACACTTCCTTGTCTGCTGGGCATATATTGTGCTCAATATCATCAAACAGTAAGGCAAAAGACTTGCAGCCAAACTGGGAAATCTGGTTAGAGAAGGATAAACAATGCTTAATCTTAAAACAGCAATTCATCAATAGGAATTATCAAAGAAACTCTACCCACAGTGCACATATGTATTTTATGAGATATATAGACACACACACATTATATATATATATATATATATATATATATACACACACACACACACACACATACTATATATATATATATATATATATATATATATATATATATATATATATATATATATATACACACACACACACACACACACACACACACACACCAGTCAAAAGTTTGAGTACACTTGCTGGAAACTAGGTTTTTTTCATAACTGACAACGTTTTACGTCGTATACATTTCTGTAAATACTTGAAAATGAAAACAAATGTTACAATATATAAAACAAAAAACATAAAAGGAGTATCAAAGCAATGTTCAAGAAAATTTTAATTGTCTCTAAATCTTGGATTCCTCAAAATAGACACCCTTTGCCTTAATAACAGCCTCACAAACTCGAGGCATTCAGTTAAGCTGCAGCAGGAAATTACCCGACATGTTTTCCCAGCTCTTCTGCAGTAATTCCCAGAGATGTAGGGCACTTGTGGGTAGCTTTGCTTTGACTCTTCTGTCCAGTTCGTCCCATACAAGTTCTATGGGATTGAGGTCTGGAGACCGGGCAGGCCAAGTCATCAGACTGAGTTGTCATTCACTTTCCTTCTTCGCCAGATAGTTCTTGCACAACTTTGATGTGTGTCTCAGGTCATTATCTTGCTGAAGAATGAAGGACTTCCCAACTAGCCATAATCCTCATGGAATGGCATGCCTCTGAAGTATGCTATGATAGCCATGCTGGTTGAGCTTGCCATGGATTTGGTAAAGATCACCAACTCTGTCACCAGCAAAACAACCCCAGATAATGACCCTGCCTTCTCCATGCTTGACAGTGAGAACCACACATGCAGAACTCATGGGCTCACCCTCTCTGCGTCTTACAAATACTCGGTGGTTGGACCCAAATATTTCAAATTTTGACTAATTGGTCCATAAGACCGACTTCCACTCATCAAATGTCCAGTTTCTGTGTTTTTTGGCCCAGGCAAGTCTCTTCCTCTTATTCTGCACTCTTCACAATGGTTTCTTTGCAGCAATTCTTCCAGTTAAGCCAGCTTCACGCAATCTCCTCTGAACAGTTGATGTTGAAACATCTGTACTTCTAGTAGCATTTAGCTGAGCTTCTATTTCAGGGGTAGTTAATCGCTGGTTTGGCAGACTTGTGACTCGAATGAACTTGTTCACTGATTCTGAGGTCACCCTTGGCCTGTCTGACTTGTTCGGTCCTCATGAGTGCCAATTTCTTCGAATCATTTGATGGTCTTGGCCACAGCAGTTACAGACACTTGCAAAGTTCTTGTGATTTTCTTTGCTTAACTGAGCATATTTTGCCATTTTCTGCTCCCTTACATTCAGGAATGACAAACTTGTGCCTATGCTACCTATATTTATAGTAATCATGGACCCTCACCTGTTAACAATAATTGGTGACAAAAGATTAATTAGGTAACATGCTAGTTAAACGCAGAGAACATCTAACAAACACACTTTTATACTTAGGCCAGTGTTCTAACAATGTTATACACACTTCAGACTTTTAACTGACTTGGGCTTCACACTGAAATCCCCTTGCTTTGGGTGACCATTTCATTGAAATTGACAAGATTTACATTTTCATTTAAAAATTACATTTTTGAATGCAATTCACTTATGATCATCAGTTTATATAAGTACATGTATCATATAATTAAATATTAAGTGTTTATAGACAAGTTTATACAGTTAAAAGTAAAGATAATCATGAAAAACCTGGTTTTAGCCAGGTGTACTCAAACTTTTGACTGGTACTAATATATATATATATATATATATATATATATATATATATATATATATATATATATATATATATATATTTTTTCTAGTTTGCTTATTCCACACAATATGAAAACACAGCACATACATAATGACCAGCAAAAGCAAACATGGTATACTTTATTTTGGTGCAAGACATTCATTCTAGGTCTTCATTACAAATGATTCTTATCCGGAATACTTTAACAGCAACAATATACTGAGAAAAGTGCATGGGGTATTGTGTATGAGAATGTATTCGGAAGCTACATAAACCCAGATGGGTTAATCCAAGCAACAGAAAAAAATGACACACTTACTAAAAGATGATAATTACTAACCTGATCTAACTTCCTTTTCAAAGTTACAACTTCTTTCTGGTTGGAAAATGTGATATCGAGCCCTGGCGAGATGGCATAGATGAACTCAATTCCATATTCTTTTGCCGCAGAGATAAGGGTCATGAGTTGCTCTTAAAGATAAAGAAATACAAGTACAGGGATTTAAACACTGCATTACAGAGGTCTGCCAGTACAGTGAAGAAGCAGGGCATGGTCACCTATACCACAGCATGTCCCATGCACACATTACCACAGGGGCACTATGTGGATTCTATTTCACTGGACTTTGCAACAAATTTCAGATTGCACAGTAACCTTCCAGTATAAATACAACATCCATAAATGCACAGAGCATGTGGCAGAGCTGCACAAACAAATTATTCAATTATTTGGACTGCACTCTCTACAGGTCAGGGTCATTGGTACCAACTGGGCTAATTAACCATGCCAAGTGAAACAAGTGAAGAAACAGCTTGGGTTTGTGTGGGCTGCTGTTCTCCACAGAGTCAAGAAAAGCAGCGATCACCACAAATCCAAGCAGCGGTTTCTTCACTTGGTAAGTTACACCAATGATGCCCACCTGATTGTCAGCACCTGATTTCTGTGGAGAGCTCAATCCCAGTAATCCATTCGTGCAGCACTAACATACAGATCTCAATTGTGCTGGTTATCAGTGGACTTACCTGCTTCTTCAACAGAGTACATTTCTCTCCAAAACACTCTGTGTTTGTAGTCATCCTTTGGAGCATAAAGGTAAGTATTTAACCCCCATTTCTGTAGCCTGTGTAAAAACAAATAATTAAGTGTAGAATTTGTAAACCAAGGCAAATTAGAAACTTCTGCAAGAAATGTAAAAATGGTTTGTCCTTGCAGCATACAGTGCTCACTGGTGTACCAGTTCAATACTTTGCAACACCATTAGAATGCACACTTGTGACAAGGACACATCTGTAAGCCTTTTCTTTTAGAAATAAAGAAAAAAAGGCATGCCATTACCTCCTGAAAAGCTCTTTTCTTTGCTCCATAGTCCATGGTCGACCATAGAATCCTATGCAAAAAAATAAGAATATGATCAACATGGAATGCCTCTGAATAGCCACATTCCCACATTGAAAACACTGACACCAGTAATGCAGCCCCTTCAGTTTATGTGGCTCTGGCATAAAGTACTGCAGGCTGGGCACCGAGTAATTCAAGGTAGAGACCGTTCTAACAGGGGGAATTCCATAAACTGCATTCATTTTTTGTAATTTCTATATACGCGCATTAATTTTTGATAAAATACATCCACTGACAAGAGAACACAATGGCCAGACAATCCTAGTAAAATGTGAAAATCTCACACTGTAGTTTGCAATGCAGACAAATGTATAATCAAAATGTGCAAGAGTATAATTACATACCTGACCTACTTTTCTTACTCTCCCTTCACAGTTTAACTACTTGTACAGTTTCTTTCACTAATCAAACAGACTGGCAGGTACGATTGCATAACCCTTACAGCAGGACAACGCACATCTGCTTTAAAGTACTGTACAAATGTAAATACACAGTACTGATCTATATGCAATAAACGAGCTGCTTCAAGATATTGTACTGGCGAAGTCAAACATGTAGACCAGGTGTTACAAGAGAAGAAAATACAAAGGCACCTCCTTTAACACTAGATTACAATCATAGTGACTGTACATTTATTCAGGAAAAACACCTGCAACAAAATGGCTGAACAGGATGCTAGCTGAAGATGTCGAGACAGTGAACACAAGTACTTTCGAGAGGAAGCTCAACAATGCATTTCACTTAGAAAAACTATCAATTAATGAAATTAATTCACATACATATAACCTGGATAAACCAACTGAAACTACTCATCTTGTTACAAGGGAATTTATCCAGGAAAGAACACACAGGTATGAGGAACACACGCACAGTGCATATTACACATTGACTAACAGAGCATACAAAAATACACACAAAATAAGCCAATCCACTTGTAACTAGAACATTGACACATTTTGCAACGAGATATACTTACCTAACCATACATACCACCCCAATGTTTCTAGCATCAATATTAACACACACTACACATGCACACGTGTTACTGAACCGTTGTGTTGATTTTAATGCAATGGTGATAAATGCACCCCGATCTACGCAGCACTGTGCGTACCCTGTGTTAGTGTACCCTGTGTTAGTGTTTACAGTAAACTGCCACCACACATGCTTCTGCTTACCCTCCACCACGCCGCTGATAAATTTCCTGAGGCCTGCGGTCTCAGCTTGGGGCGCCGCTGCCACCGAGTCTGCCAGGATTGCGGTCCCGTCCACCGGTACCGGGCTTGGGCTGTGGCTGGGCTCCCCCTCCGTAGTCTTCTCATCGTTCTGCCTCTGCTCTTGAACCATTTTGGTATACACAATAATCGATGTATGCAAATACACACTATTTAATAGCTAATCCTAAATCAGTCCAAAACGAATCTTTACCGCTTAACACGTAATATCGACACGAAATGTACTGCAAGGTGTATATTACTGAGGGAATTAGCTAGGTTAAACTACTGAGAGAGATAACAGTTTAGATTAGCTAGGTTAAACTACGGAGAGATATAACACAGTTTAGATTAGCTAGGTTAAACTACTGAGAGATATAACACAGTTTAGATTAGCTAGGTTAAACTACTGAGAGAGATAACAGTTTAGATTAGCTAGGTTAAACTACGGAGAGATATAACACAGTTTAGATTAGCTAGGTTAAACTACTGAGACAGATAACAGTTTAGATTAGCTAGGTTAAACTACGGAGAGGTATAACACAGTTTAGATTAGCTAGGTTAAACTACTGAGAGAGATAACACAGTTTAGATTAGCTAGGTTAAACTACTGAGAGAGGTAACAGTTTAGATTAGCTAGGTTAAACTACTGAGAGATATAACACAGTTTAGATTAGCTAGGTTAAACTACAGAGAGATATAACACAGTTTAGATTAGCTAGGTTAAACTACTGAGAGATATAACACAGTTTAGATTAGCTAGGTTAAACTACAGAGAGATATAACACAGTTTAGATTAGCTAGGTTAAACTACTGAGAGAGATAACACAGTTTAGATTAGCTAGGTTAAACTACTGAGAGATATAACACAGTTTAGATTAGCTAGGTTAAACTACGGAGAGATATAACACAGTTTAGATTAGCTAGGTTAAACTACGGAGAGATATAACACAGTTTAGATTAGCTAGGTTAAACTACGGAGAGATATAACACAGTTTAGATTAGCTAGGTTAAACTACGGAGAGATATAACACAGTTTAGATTAGCTAGGTTAAACTACAGAGAGATATAACACAGTTTAGATTTTGCGGTCTTCGCTTTCGATTGAAATAGGATTTTTTTTCTCTAAATGCTCAGTTGTATAACGCTTGAATTTATTAATATAATTATATAATGCAGATGGTTTAAAAAAAAAAATCTCAAAATGCAACGTTGCCGCTTCTCGGTGTCTTACTCTACTGTCCAGTATGATTTTCGGTTGCTATGTCAGGAGCTGAAGTGCCGGTTTTTCGCTCTTTTGGGTTATTTTTCTTTTTTTTATATTTCTGTGTTTTCCTCTCTTTCCCTGTGTACCCTCTCCGCTCGCGCTGCTTCTTCCTGTTTACACCAACTGCGCAGCCGCAACAAGCCAGATCAGACTGGTTACAACCGGCCAACCCCGAGAAACAGAACACAGCTCCGGCTTTTCATTTCATCCAAAACGACTTATTTTAAAACACCAGCGTCGAAAAAAATAGTTTCTTCACTGAAAGGCTGACATAAAAATCACAAAAAACATTTTCCTCACCTTTACGGCAAATTTCAACTGCTCCTCTTTGTTTTTGTTCTTCGTTGACAGGGAAACTGCGCACGCGCACTTCCACACCGGCAGTCCGGCGAGGATTTCTTAAAGGTATAGCACAGAATGGCTTTTAAATGACTGAAATCATCCTCCTCTATATAGACAATAAGCTCTTGGCTGCCCCTAAATAGACATGGATTGGACCACAGTCACCCAGCAAGGTCTCCTTGATCTCACTGTAGATATAACGTGCTGGAATCCTAACTTGGTGCATTTTAGTTCATATTGTACTGTAGTATTATTTGCACTTACTGTACACTACACTGTATTTAAATATTAAGCTTGCAATGTAGCCCTGCATTGCCCTGTAATGCAGTAAGTCGCCTTGGATAAAGGCATTTGCCAAATAAATAAATACATACATAAATAAGGCTCTCTGGAAGCGGACTGTAAGCAATCATCAATTAATATCTTAATCTTAAACTGAGGAACACAAAGCCACTTCATGGCTTGGAACTTGGTTTCAGGAGACTAGGTCTCCCAGTCTCTTGGAACCAGGTTTCAAGCCACTGTTCCTGAAAAAGTGGCTTCATGTTCCCTCAGCTTTACCCCTTCAATACCAGACAGTGCTATACACCTTGAATACCAGTACAGAGACAGTGCTATACACCTTGAATACCAGCAGAGACAGTGCTATACACCTTAAATACCAGCAGAGACAGTGCTATACACCTTAAATACCAGCATAGAGACAGTGCTATACACCTTAAATACCAGCAGAGACAGTGCTATACACCTTGAATACCAGCATAGAGACAGTGCTATACACCTTAAATACCAGCAGAGACAGTGCTATACACCTTGAATACCAGTACAGAGACAGTGCTATACACCTTAAATACCAGCAGAGACAGTACTATACACCTTGAATACCAGCATAGAGACAGTGCTATACACCTTAAATACCAGCAGAGACAGTGCTATACACCTTGAATACCAGTACAGAGACAGTGCTATACACCTTGAATACCAGTACAGAGACAGTACTATACACCTTGAATACCAGCATAGAGACAGTGCTATACACCTTAAATACCAGCAGAGACAGTGCTATACACCTTAAATACCAGCAGAGACAGTACTATACACCTTGAATACCAGCATAGAGACAGTGCTATACACCTTAAATACCAGCAGAAACAGTGCTATACACCTTGAATATCAGCACAGAAACAGTGCTATACATTTCAAATACCAGCAGAGATGGTGCTATAACTTCATGTGTACTGTAGTGCGGAGGGACTCTTGCTCATGTGTACTGTAGTGCAGAGGGGGCTCAGAAACTACTAATAAATATACAAAGTGGTGGTGCATGACTCTGCAGCTCCAATCTTAAAACACCTGTCCTGCTTAAATCACAAGAGAATGTGCTGGCATTGATTTTCACAGACAGGATGCTTCAGTGCAGACTATCCTGTAACTGTGGGGTGCTCTGATGGGGTTGTCTTGCAGTAACTCAAGCCAGGACGAAGCTGAAGAGAAGCAAGTCCATTAAAGAGTTTAAACTGCGCTTTTTCCAGTTAGCAGGACATCATGTTGGGGACGGGGGGATGCAAGTTAGACACAAATTGGTGTTTTGCTAACCACTGCTTGTTTGAGAGTGCAGAGATCACATTTTCACTTGTATAGATGCGTGTGGCCGAGCTGACTCAGCTGACAATGCAGCATCCCTGCGGCTCTATTCAATTCACCCGGAATGCCCATGCTCTAATGCACCGCTGTGTAAAAACCAAACCTTGACGTGCTTTTAAACACAACGCCCTGTAAGAGAGGTTTCCTAAGCACTCCTGTTCACATCAATTGCTGTACAATTGGAACCAGTGAATCAAAATGAGATCATCATAGTGCCTACACCCTCCTTGCTGTGTCCCACTGGAAATCTGCACATGCATGTGAGACAGAGCCTGAGATTCACACTACTGTTGTGAAGTTATTGAGAGTATCAGATTCTAGGGATACGTGTCTATCTTCATGTCACATGTACAAGTTCACACAGTAACAGGAGAAGCATCTAAACCGATCATGAACATTATTTACTAGATACATTGTGATGACATTTGGTCGGGTCAGTCCAGCCATCCGTCTCATACACTTGAACATGAACCTTGAACACAAGAGGTTATCCCACATTCTTAAATCACTCCCTCATTTACTGACACAATCCTGACACCTCATTTGCTTACCTCCTGGTCTTCAACACCACTTCACCAAATTCAATGAAACTACGCATTGCCATTCCTTATATACACACACACCACTCAATCCATATTAAACTATGCATTGCCATTCCTTATATATGCCACTCTATCCAGAATGTTGATGTGTTGAATTGTCATTAGATTGCTCGGATTCTCAATTCTCTATGAAGGCAGATGTTTGTTACTGGCACCGACAAACCCCCCCCAAACACAAACCAACTCCAAAACACAGGCAATTTTTCTTTACTCAAGATTTTTATTCAGGTTTTGCCAGACTTTATTAAATACTTTTTATTTTACTACAATTTTTCCCCTCCGAAAACATTTCAAAGGAAAAACATTTAATTTCATTGAGTTTACTTTTTTGTCATTTCTTTGTTTTTAAACAGCTGTCAAGTCAACTTACACAGCATTCGGGAATGCAAATGTTCAAATACTTTAAATACTGCTTCTTTAAAAAAACAAAAAACTCAGATTTCATATTTATACATTTGACCACATTCCATTTATTTTTATATTAGTTTTACAAAACTACACTTCCAGAGAAGGAGTCGGCTTGTAAAAAGAAAAAATAGAGCAGCTGGAGGTATGAGCCAGTCAGCAGCTCTGAGGTAATTCTCTCTCCGCACTCGATGGCCTCAATGTTGGCGTTACCTCCGCAAACTGTTCTGTGCCTGTTTCAGTAAAGTGTCGAAGTCTAGTCCATCAAACTTGCTTCTTGCAGGAGTGGATTCAGAGTCACGATTGGAATCTGAGAGTGAGTGAGTGAGAAAGAGAGAGAGAGAGAGATTTAGAAGAGAAACACAAACAGAACCTGTCTGGCACGAGCATGGCAGCTCCAAGATAGACAGGAAAGGAAACAGAATATGACAGTGTGTTCAGGGAACTGGGCAGGTTTATTTAGCATAGGAAACAAGGAAAGGTACACTTACATAAGTGAACAGACAGGCTGGGTGCTGTCCTCACTCTCAACAGAATCATGAAACAAAGTGCAACACCTGCACAGCTCACACACGCACACACAGCCTCCCCAGACCTGCACAGTTCACACACACACACACACAGCCTCCCCAGACCTGCACAGCTCACACACGCGCACACACAGCCTCCCCAGACCTGCACAGCTCACACACAGCCTCCCCAGACCTGCACAGCTCACACACAGCCTCCCCAGCCCTGCACAGCTCACACACACCTGCACAGCTCACACACAGCCTCCCCAGCCCTGCACAGCTCACACACAGCCTCCCCAGCCCTGCACAGCTCACACACGCACACACAGCCTCCCCAGCCCTGCACAGCTCACACACGCACACACAGCCTCCCCAGCCCTGCACAGCTCACACACGCACACACAGCCTCCCCAGCCCTGCACAGCTCACACACACACAGCCTCCCCAGCCCTGCACAGCTCACACACACACACAGCCTCCCCAGCCCTGCACAGCTCACACACACACCTCCACACAGCTCACACACAGCCTCCCCAGCCCTGCACAGCTCACACACCGCCTCCCCAGCCCTGCACAGCTCACACACAGCCTCCCCAGCCCTGCACAGCTCACACACACACACAGCCTCCCCAGCCCTGCACAGCTCACACACACACAGCCTCCCCAGCCCTGCACAGCTCACACACACACACAGCCTCCCCAGATCTGCACAGCTCACACACACACAGCCTCCCCAGATCTGCACAGCTCACACACACACACAGCCTCCCCAGCCCTGCACAGCTCACACACACACACAGCCACAGCTCACACAGCCCTGCACAGCTCACACACACACAGAGCCTCCCCAGCCCTGCACAGCTCACACACACACACAGCCTCCCCAGCCCTGCACAGCTCACACACACACACAGCAGCCAGCTCACACACACACACACACCACAGCACACACACACACACACAGCCTCCCCAGCACAGCACACACACACACACACACACAGCCTCCCCAGCCCTGCACAGCTCACACACACACACAGCACAGCACACACACACACACACACACACACACACAGCTGCACACACACACACACACACACACACACACACAGCCTCCCCAGCCCTGCACAGCTCACACACACACACACACACACCCAACCACACACACACACACACACACACACACACACACACACACACACACACACAGCACACACCCACACAGCACACACACACACACAGCCTCCCCAGCCCTGCACAGCTCACACACACACACAGCCTCCCCAGCCCTGCACAGCTCACACACACACACAGCCTCCCCAGCCCTGCACAGCTCACACACACACACACACAGCCCTGCACAGCCTCCCCACACCACACACACCTCCCCAGCCCTGCACAGCACACACACACAGCCTCCCCAGCCCTGCACAGCTCACACACAGCCTCCCCAGCCCTGCACAGCTCACACACACACACACAGCCTCCCCAGCCCTGCACAGCTCACACACACAGCCTCCCCAGCCCTGCACAGCTCACACACAGCCTCCCCAGCCCTGCACAGCTCACACACACACACACACACAGCCTCCCCAGCCCTGCACAGCTCACACACACACACAGCCTCCCCAGCCCTGCACAGCACACACACACACACACCACCCCACAGCCTCCCCAGCCCTGCACAGCTCACACACACACACACACACACAGCTCACACACACACACACAGTCGAGCCCTGCACAGCTCACACACACACACAGCCTCCCCAGCCGCCACAGCTCACACACACACAGCCTCCCCAGCCCTGCACAGCACACACACACACACACACAGCCTCCCCAGCCCTGCACAGCTCACACACACAACAGCCTCCTCCCCAGCCTCAAGACAGTGTCAACACAGTTGGAATCTGCACAGTGGACACGGAGGGGTACCGAGGTCGGGACCCAGGTGTCGTACCCAGATCTGCGTAGCTCATTTTGCAGAACTGCCGGCGCCCCCCGAAGCAGAGGTCAAAGGGCAGCTCGTCCGGCTGGCGGAGTTTCTTCCCGTTTTCAATAGCAGCAAACGCGTCCTCAGTGTGTCGGTACGTAACAAATCCGTAATTATCACTGGAGAGGAAAAGGAAATAAATACAAACAAAAACACAAATGTTCTGTTCATGTGCATAACCTTGGCGGATGCAGGCAATCAGCTGACTTGACAGACAGCACTACTGACTTGCTAAAGGACTAGAACTGGGTAAAGGAAGGTGTAATCATCCCTTCCCAACAGACAGAGGATCCCAATGGCAAGACTATTTGAGATCAGCGATAGACTGACCCTGCTAAAGAGACCCCAGGGAAAGGTGCAGCATGGTAATCCACCCACTCACCCCTCCTGTCTGAAGTGCAGTGCGCACTCCTCAATCTCCCCATACACAGAGAAGCGCTCCCTCAGCTCCTTCCTCGTCATGCCACTGCGGATCTTTCCCACGTAGACAACACGCCTCTCCTCCTGACAGGACCAAAGAGAAGACCCAGGGTGAGCATGTTGCCGAGCCCAGATAATTACACAGGATCTATTAGAATGCAAGTCATTCCCTCTCAAGACAGTCCAATAGATCCCCAGACAGACTCAGCCCGACCACGGGACTGAGCCCTCGAGATCCCCAGACAGACCCAGCCCGACCACGTGACTGAGCCCTCGAGATCCCCAGACAGACCCAGCCCAACCACGTGACTGAGTCCTCGAGATCCCCAGACAGACCCAGCCCGACCATGGGACTGAGCCCTTGCTATACGTGCTTCAGAAGCACTTTGCAGTGCCAGGAAGCTCAGAGCCAGAAGCCGAGCAGGCTACTCACAATGGCCTTCTCCTTGCGCTGATTCCTCAACTCCTGCCAGTGGACGCGGTCTCTTGAATTATATCTGTGGCAGTCATAGCCGGGTCTGCAGAGAAACAGAGGCACTTTAAACCAGCAAGAGTTCTTCCAAGATACAGAAACACCCTAATCTCTCCACCCCAGCTGTGACCCACAGAGCACATCTCTCCACCCCAGCTGTGACCCACAGATCACATCTCTCCACCCCAGCTGTGACCCACAGAGCACATCTCTCCACCCCTGCTATTCACTGCTGTGACCCACAGAGCACATCTCTCCATCTGCACTAAACAGCCCTTTAAAACAAGGTGCTGTATTTAAGTGTTGAGCTGAGTGAGCCCCAGCTGCAGACTGCGTACCTGCGGCGGCTGTCCCTCCTCCTCCTCCTGCTGCTCCTGCTGCTGCTGCTGCTGCTGCTGCTGCAGGGAGAGGGGGAGCGGCTCCAGGACCCAGAGCGGGAGCATGCGGAAGAGCTGGAGCGGCTCCAGGACCCAGAGTGGGAGCTGCAGTACGAGTGCGCTCTCCTCCACTGCCTGGAGTGCGAGGGGGAGCTGGAACTGCTCCGGGAACGCCGGGATCTGTACCTGCAGACACACAGACTGGATTAGGAGAGCATAAGAATGTCTTCAGCGCTGTACCTGGAAATACATGACACCACGTTTCCACTGGTCACAACTGACGCAGGGATTCACAGTCAATGCTGGCCTACTTAAAACCAGGAGTGGGGTTAAGAACTGTTCAATTCTAGGGCTGCAGCGAAGGGTATATTTGACTTTCAAAGGTTCAGAACACATTACCGAAGGAAGGTTCCAGCCTTCCATGGTACTCACTTGCGTAATTTACTGGTGACATCACCATAGAGAATTTTTATTTGATTGAAAAACCTATTTTACAGGTAATACATATAAATGGAATAGAACACACATGTAGAAATACATTATAGAACATTTTTTTATAATTTATATGCATGTGTGGTTTTTTTTTTTTTTACACATAACTGATGCTGCTTGAGATCCATACAGCAAGCCTGCAATGCAGCAGCACCAACTGCACCAAAACAAAGCTTTATTGACCAGTCTCTGTTCCAAGCAGGTTACCAGTCACATCTTACTCCTATTAAAAATGAGGTGTTCAACCACTAATCAATGCAGATTACTGATCTGTCCTAAATTTTCCCGAGCTTCGATTACACATTGATGAACTGATGCATTAAATTAGAATCCAGTTTTGCCAGTCCATGTTACCAGTTAGCAGTAAAGCCTCAAGTGTGCTGCTTCTAGTGCTAGTACAGGAGATTAGCGCGTTGCTAGGATACACACTTCAAGACTACATCACACCTTGGATAAGATGAAGCAGAAGCAGGCCAAGTATTCACATTTTTGTTTTTTAAAAAAGGCAACACTGTTTTGTTTTTATCTATTAAATATACAGATTACCTTTTGTTTGAAAGCATGTTGTGTTTGGATTATATGGCAATATTACAGAAAAAGAAGCTGCATTTAATAAGATAGTTACATTAGTCAGGGTTTGTGAGTAATTCAAATGCTTTGATTTGGACAATTTAAACAGTATTGAACCACAGTTCAGAAATGACTTCTGTTAAAATAGAGTACTTCTTTTTATCACTACAATGTTAAAGGGGCGTCTGACGCGCGCGCATTCTTTATCATTATCAGGACAATGTTAAAGGGGCGTCTGACGCGCGCGCATTCTTTATCATTATCAGGACAATGTTAGAGGCGTCTGACGCGCGCGCATTCTTTATCATTATCACTACAATGTTAGAGGCGTCTGACGCACTCGCATTCTTTTCAGTTGTTAACTCAAGTCCTTTATTTCTTTTTCTATATTTGGAAGTGCTCTAATTTGAATGCAAGTCATGTCTTTTTGTTTAACTATTATCCACTGCTGTGTTTTTAGTTATTAGATCTTAAAAAAAAAAAAAAAACTAACATTTATTTTGACAAATAAAACATCAATGCGTCGATAATCGTTGATAAATGTCTATACAATAATCAAATATGAAATTAAGGTGCCATTCACACGTCTACTAAAAACATTAATAATAAAAATCCCAAACAGCAGAGGGGTTTCGACACATTTCTTTCAACAGAACACTTTACAACGCTTTGCTGTTGAGATGGCGAAATGAAGAAATTAAATGTGTTGGCGTTAGCATATATTTTGTATGTTTCAAAACATATTACCAGAGCGCTTCTCTTCCACGGTCACTAGGTATTCCGCACATCTTTTACTGAAGCACTACAGGTACTGCTTTAGTGCTTTGGATACTAGACCCTGCTCCACACATGGCAGTGGAGCCACATACAGTTGTAAAAGCTTAACAACTCGGTAGTGGATTTTAATACTTTTGTTTACGTAACTACGCAAACCAAAAGATCAAATGTTGCATGCTAGTGACAGTTAATGTAAGATCTAAAGTATTCACACATTGTCAAACAGTTTGTTGAGGAAAAAAAAGTGTGTGAACGCTACCTGACTTCAATCTCAGGTATAATCAGGACCGGTGATGCTGAAGCTCGGAGACAGACTGAGCCAGGGGTCTCTTACCTTCTCCGTCTCTTGGCCAGTGGGGAGCTGGACCTGGACCCAGACGAATCAGACTCTGAGGAGCTGGACGAGCGCGTGTGGGATCTTCTCCTCGCCCTTCCCCTCTCTCTCTTCTCTGGGCTGTAGTAACGAAAGCGCCTGCTGCTTGAGAACTCTGTGCTGTCCCGGGGTGCAGCGTCAGCCTCCAGCCTGCAGGGGGAGGAATCCGGGGACAGCAGGACTGAGCCTGACAGAGTCCTGTGATCTAGCGGCTGGACGGCACATTTCCTAGGGCAGCCTGCAGGAGCACGCTGCTCTATAGGCTTGATGGTAATGCTGCTTTGCTGCTTCACATTCCAGCGCCTTCCCTTCTCCACGCAGGCGGGCTCCGTCCCAGGCAGGCAGTAATCATGATCTGCGAAGGAAGGGTTCTCACTAGGCAAGCTGGGAGCCAGGCTGCTGGGGAGCTTGGTGCGAGTCTTGCCGTGGGGCAGAGGCTTCGGCTCAATGATCTGGATGGCCTTGGCAGGGGACAGCTTGGGTCCCTCCGGCAGTTTGGGTTTCCTCAGCAGGGAAACAGGGGCCAGGGGCTTCCACATGTGATGAGGAGGAGTGGCAGGAGGAGTCAGACCTGGCGTGAAATCAATCAATCAATAGAGAGAAAAGTCCAGTCTTTCAATCCCACTCAGGGAGACAGAGGAGGTCTTACAATGAGCTATACATGTGGGAAGCGAGTGCTCCCTCACGGTTAGAACGTGACCAAGTGCAAGTTACAAATATACAGGTTCTTTCGGCCTGATAACTAAACTGTACACAGAACCAACACAACAGTAACAATGAGGGAGTCCAGAAGTGTGGCAATTCTGATAGACTGCTGCAATGGCACAGAAGTACGTTTTCACTGTGGTGAACAACACCGAAGTCTAGCATACAGTATTAGCAGAACATGTATTCCTAATGAAGCGACAGGCCACCCCCCCCCTTACTCACCGGCAGTGCTGGCCAGGTCCGGTCCGCGCACACGGTCCAACACCTTCCTGTCCACCTGGGGCTCAGAGCTGGAAACAAGCACCAGCCTTGTTATATCAGCCATTGCAGCAGAACCAGCTAGTGGAGCACACGGCACCCTATTCTCTCTAGCACATGCACAGTACTGCTGTTAGGGAGCGATTGTAATTGAGGCTTTTAACCACACTTGTACAGAGGCCATTTACGCCAAGCAGAAACATCTTCTATTAGAACCAGGACAGCTGAAGGTTACATTTAACACTGAACTGGGCATTTCTTTTTTGCTGCAAGTCCACTATTGTATGGAGACTACATTGGGATGCACAGTCCAGTGCTTTTCAGACGAGAAGTTCACAGCTGACCACCAACCTGGTTTACCGAACGCAAGCTGGGTGCAGCGAGAGGTTACCGTCAGAGTTACGGGATTCGTTTTTACAAACCCCACCACAACCCAGTCCTACACACTGAACACCTCAAAACTAAAAGCAGATTTAGCTGTGCTGGCTGCGGTAGGTCCTGGCCACGCCCAGCCCATGAGCAGCCTGTGCTGTAGGGTAACTCCTGCTTTCATCTCTCCCTCTTTACTCACCCCGAGTTTCCTACAGCTGCTGCTCTACCAGAGACCTCCGGCACACAGTGCTGCTCTTTGGCTGGAAAGAAAGGGAAGGAGTTAAACTCACTGTGGTGTGGGGGGAGGGAAGGACAATAGACTCCCTTGACAGGCTTCGAGAAGCATTTAGCAAAAGAGGCTTTAGGCAAGTGGGCCCACATACCTGCATGTAAAATGCCCACTAACATTTTTATACATATAACGCTACAGATAGACTCAAGACAGGTGTCTGTGCAGTCGCACACACTGATTTAAAAAACAAAAAGACCCAAAACTAGTGTGGCCCAAATGAAGAGTTAAAAGGCATTTGCTGATGGGACAGAATTCCAACAGTTTAGCCACTGTGAGCACATCAACAGCTGCTTGGACCCACACAGCAGCTTCTCTTAAAGGGACAGCACAACAGTCTTTATAAAATGTTAGGGGCTGAATGGAATTACATGGCAAGCTTCAACCAACACAGCAGAGCCAGGCTCCGAGATCACCAGCTGCCAGAACAGCACGACGAGCGCCCGGGAATGCATCCGGCTTAGTGCCCACAATCCAGTTCGCTTTTCTCGTTATCATTCGGGGAAACCCAAACCGCTGCGCCCCTATTACAGAGAACTCATGCGTTTAAAAACTCAAATGTACCAATACTTACCTTGAGTCTCTTCAAACTGTTCCAGCAAGCTTGTCAGGTCACAGGCCTGAATACCTTTAAAAGAACAAAAGCAATCCATCTGTCAACACCAAACAGAGCTTTACTGAAAGCCATGTGATCTAGTGAAGAGCTGCTGATGCAATGGAGGACAGGGAGCAAGTCCAGGAGAACACCCTGAAATATCCATGGACCATGCAAGACTGAGTGGACGGGTCACACCCAGGGATTCTAAAAAGCACAACTCTCTCAGAGAGATGGTAACAGAAGAGTGGTTTAGATTACCACTTACCTCGCACACCAGAAAGATGTGCAGATCACTCACCTATTTCACTGGTAAAGGCTTGAATGAGATCTTCAGTGGGACTCTTCACCAGTGCATTAAGTGGCTGGGCTATAGCTGATCTCAGTGAAGCAGAATCCACACTGGCAGCTTTCCTCTGGGCTGGGGGGCATGGCGTGGGAACCCTGGATCCCTGGGCTGGGGGGCATGGCGTGGGAACCCTGGATCCCTGGGCTGGGGGGCATGGCGTGGGAACCCTGGATCCCTGGGCTGGGGGGCATGGCGTGGGAACCCTGGATCCCAGCTGCTTGTGTCCCACAGTGTTCCCAGGTGCTCTGGCTGCAGGGACGCCACTCTCAGGTTGCTGAACTGGAGCCTTCGGTAAATTGGGTCTGGGTCGTGGCTGATGGACGCCCGCAGCGGTCTGGGTCGCTGGTTCGCAGTGAACTCGAATGCTGTTCTGAAGTGTCACTGCTTTAGGGGGCTGCTGGGGACTCGCGATTGACTGGCTGTCAGACGTCATTCGTGGTTTATTGAAAGACGCTACGGAGGCAGCATTTGGTTGTAGTGGTGTCCTCCCATCACGATGCACATCCTGTTCAATAGGAGGCGACGTGGAGTTCTGGGTGGCATGAAACAACAGGCTAGGGCCATTGGCTGTAGTGGGATTGTGTAAAGCATCACTGGCAGCAGCAACACTAGGCACACAAGGAGCTTTCAAAGCAGCGGCAGGTGCAACAGGCAGGGCTGTCCCGACTCGGGGACGGTAGCTCCGAGGATCTACAGGGGAAGGTCTGCAGCCTGGCACGGCATGTTTTGTCAAGTGGGTGGCAGGCCTGCTCAGGGCCACTGTCATACCCGGCGAGACCAGCAGGGCCTCCGGTGTAGGTGGAGCTCCGGGCCCCATTGGAGGCCAGGCAGACCCTGTCTTTGTGGGCGGCCGGTCTGCTTCTCTCTGGGCGGTTGGAACAGGCTCTGGTAAGCAGGGGATGGGTGGCAGCTCCCTGGGGAGGTCTGGCAGGGTGGGCCACTTCATTCTCTGGTCCTGGATCTTCTCCACAGGCGTGGGCTTCTTCTTCTGTCGGAGGAGCCGGTACTGCTCCAGGCTGAGCATTCTCGGTTTAGGATCCTTCTGTTCCTGGATTGAGGAGCATCCTGTCAGGGGGGCCTCAGACTCCAGGGGGCTGCTTTCCCCCTGTGGGGCAGTAGCTGGACCTGGACCCTCGGGCTCCTGCACTACTGCGTTGGTCACAGTAGAGCTAGGTGCTGCCACAAGCCCTGGGCTTGGCTGTAGCTCTGCAGGCAACCCTCGCTGTCTGTGGGTTTTGACCCCAGTCAGCCTCTGTGAAACAGAACAACTTTTCTTGGTGCTCTTTGGCTTTTCTGCCACTGGCTCAGTGTTGGCTTTTAATGCCATCTCTCTGGTTTTAGCTCGGCACCGGGTCTGGGCACAGCTTTCCTGGGTGGACTGCAGTCTGGAACTCTCAAGTTGGCGAGCCAAAAAATGTGATTCTTTGAGGGCCGCGGCACCAGAAGTAACAGATTGTGTAGGAGGAGGCTGGCAAACATCGATGACCTCTTCCTCCTCCCCCACCTCCTCTCTCGAGCGGCTCTTTGGTTTGTCCTCTCGAACCCCTCCCCCTGGACCTGCTCTGCTCTTCCGTTTCTTTCTCCGACCGGATGCTCGTCTTTCTGGGCTCTGGCCCTTTGCTCTTTCCTCGGCAACCTTCCCTTCAACTTCGATGCCAGCGCCAACATCTGGCTGCGTGTCCTGCTTGGGCTGAGCCTCTATCCCAGGAGCCTCTGAGCTCCGACATTCCTCTTCTGGATGAGCCGATTGTTCCATTGATTCTGCCAAACCGTCTCCTGAATCCGCCAACAGAATTCCAAGCTCTGGAAAGCCAGCCATGAGACCTCCCTGCTCCTCTCCCTCCAAGATCTCCAGCACCAGCCCTCCGTTGGCAATTATTTGCTCGGTATCTCCGTCTCCTGACTCCAGGCACACAGTCAGGTAGCAGGGATGCGTGTACTTGACCAGGTCACCGATGGTGAAGCTCTGTGGACTCACTAGGCAATCTGAACTGGCCTCAAAGGTCCAGGGGATCCCCAGCTGTGCTCCAGAAGGCAAGGAGGGGTCCCCCTCACTCTCTGAAGACCCCTGGGCAGGGCTGCTGGCCTCTCCATCTTCCTCCTCTCCGTCACTCCTCTGCAGGGCTGTGTTCATGGTCTCCACAGCCAAGTGGCCCCTAGTCGCAGCTCCGCGGGGTGCGGTCCTTGCTTTCCCACGTGGACCATCAGCCCGGAGCTTCCCAAATCCTTCTAGGAAGTACTCCCCTTGTCTGTCAGGAGCTCCATTCTCCACCTGGGAAAAAACAAAGTGGAAGAACAAATATCCCTCGAAACCTAAACTCCCAGGGAGTGGAGTAACTTCTTGTACTACATGTTAATGCACGGTTTCTTCATTAAACCAGAGTACAGAGAACAATCACAATGAGACTGTCTTCAGCACTCTCTTCTACGTTTACATCTGCAGGAAATCAGCATGACTAACTAATCATTAAATGCTGTTAAACAAGAGTAAAAGGGGTAACGTCAGCTCTGATTTTATAGAGGCCAGTGTCTTTCCAGGATTCCCCCTGGTTCTTCACGGCTAGTACTTTCTACAGCACTGTGCTTAAGGTTTACTGCTCTCAAACCCAGGCTTGAAGTTTACTGCTCTCAAACCCAGGCTTGAGGTTTACTGCTCTCAAACCCAGGCTTGAGGTTTACTGCTCTCAAACCCAGGCTTGAGGTTTACTGCTCTCAAACCCAGGCTTGAGGTTTACTGCTCTCAAATCCAGGCTGTCCGGTCCAGATATTTGGATCTCCTCACCTTCACAGCGCTGCTGGCAGAGAGGGGTTTGGGTCTCCCCAGGTCCTCAAGGTTGAGAGCCTCACGCTCAGGGGGAGACCTGGCCAGGCTCAGGAGTCGTCTCAGCTGAAAGACGGAAGAGAAAGCAGATTTAGATCAGCTTTCAATCTGGACCCTTCACTGGGAGGGCTGGGAGTGCTAGGGGTCCCCATAGATCTGTAGCTGGGAAAGTGAACAAACAGGAGCTGACAATGCAGGTTTCTTCAGCATTCCTACCCCAGTGCAGCTCATTAAGACAGAGTTAAGAAGTGCCCTTACCGGGGAGCGGTCCCTTTCTTTATTGGAAGTGAAGAGCTCTGAATCAGGGAGAGTATCGAATGGTGATAAATTCTCGTCGTCCACATTGTCTAGAATCTCAGTGAGAGCAGTCAGCAGTGTAGCTTCGCCTTCCTCATCCAGGCGGCTTTTAGTCTGGGATAAAAAAAACAAACAAAAATGAACAATTCTCAGATGTCGTCCATATCTCCATTATAAACGAGTCAAAAAAGAATCTGATTTCTAGTTCAGCTGCTCATTCGTTCAGTTCTTTGCCTCAGCGTTGTTAGCGTACTGGTCAAACCTCACTGGAATGCGAATGTTGAAGAAACGCAGCCACTGTTCACATATGGAACCGCTTGGCTGCTCGGCTCTGAAGTTCTAGGTACCAGGGAGGGTCACTTATTGACCTATAGCAACACAGCCAGCTCTTAACAAGCAGCTACATGAAGGGAACAATGTGCATGTGCAATTATTTACTGTATTTATTTTACATTAATAAAATATCATTTTGATGCTCTCCTTGTGGTTGGCTGGTTATCAGGGGTTATGTACTGTGTTTTTAAACCAATCGGCTTCAATGTTTTCCAGACAACAATTGCTTCTTAATTGCTGTTTCAAGGGGCCAGCGAAAAAAAGGGAGGGTGAGGGTTAGACACTCACCTCGCTGATGGTGGAGGAGTCTTCCAGGATGGAGATAATGGGGTAGGGACAGGTTTATAGGTGGGGTTAGAATCTCACCTCGCTGATGGTGGAGTCTTCCAGGATGGAGATAATGGGTTAGGGACAGGTTTATAGGTGGGGTTAGAATCTCACCTCACTGATGGTGGAGTCTTCCAGGATGGAGATAATGGGCTAGGGACAGGTTTATAGGTGGGGTTAGAATCTCACCTCACTGATGGTGGAGGAGTCTTCCAGGATGGAGATAATGGGCTAGGGACAGGTTTATAGGTGGGGTTAGAATCTCACCTCACTGATGGTGGAGGAGTCTTCCAGGATGGAGATAATGGGGTAGGGGCAGGTTTAAGGGTAGGGTTAGAATCTCACCTCACTGACAGTGGAGGAGTCTTCCAGGATGGAGATAATGGACGGGTCAAAGCAGCCGTGAAAGGACTCCAGGGTCTCTCCCTCGTCCAGGTTATTCAGGCTTAGACTGTGGAGGCCACTGCTGGATAAAGAACCTCCCAGTACCTCACTCTGCACAGGAGAAGAGGACAGGCAGGGTCAACAAGAGGAAATGCATGCATATATATATATAATATATAATATATATAATTACACACCTGCTATTGTTTTCTTATTCCTTTAACTCTTTCAGTCTATCTCAGTGCAGTCTGTTCACACATGCCATCAGAGATCATGCTGGAACCTCACGGGACTCCTTAACCCCAGTCTGAGGTTCTATAGAAATGTTTGGTTTGCTTTGCTTATTTATATAAAGGTATCCTGTCCTCATGTATACGGAATAAAGGAGTTCATTTTCAAAATGACAGAATTCAGGACTGAAAGGGTTAAAGGCTGTTGTACATTTCTGAACTCTTATTAAAATAGCATTTCGATAGCTACAAACTACATCAGCAGAAACAACATAACTGCATTGCCTGCTCTGCAACAGGAGAGAATACAGAACTACACTAAACACAATGTCAACATGAACACCACGCTGAATCAAACCCTCGCACTGGTCAACACTGAACACAATGTCAACATGAACACCACGCTGAATCAAACCCCTCGCACTGGTCAACACTGAACACAATGTCAACATGAACACCACGCTGAATCAAACCCCTCGCACTTGTCAACACTGAACACATTGTCAACATGAACACCACGCTGAATCAAACCCTTGCACTGGTCAACACTGAACACAATGTCAACATGAACACCACTCTGAATCAAACCCTTGCACTGGTCAACACTGAACACATTGTCAACATGAACACCACGCTGAATCAAACCCTTGCACTGGTCAACACTGAACACAATGTCAACATGAACACCACGCTGAATCAAACCCCTCGCACTTGTCAACACTGAACACATTGTCAACATGAACACCACGCTGAATCAAACCCTTGCACTGGTCAACACTGAACACAATGTCAACATGAACACCACGCTGAATCAAACCCCTCGCACTGGTCAACACTGAACACCATGCTGAATGCATCACCTGCCCTGCAGAGAATGAGAGCTCCCCCACCCCCAACCCGACCAGAGCAAAACATGTTGGGGCATGAACAGGACTGCCTGCTGTGATCGAAAACAAGGCCTTCCAATAGGCAGCAATATGTTCTCTCGCTCTGAGAGTGTGTGTGTGTGTGTCTGTGAGAGTGTGTGTGTCTGCGCTGCTGTCAGAGAGGCGCGTAAACCGTTACATTCCATTTATACATTTAAATCACTCGTCACCCAGCGAGTCTTGCTTTTTATACACAGAGCTTGATTAGTCCCAGTGTAGCGGTAACACGCTCAGCGGAGCCTTTATTAAAAACACAGTAAAACCAGGGCATAGATCAAGCCTCTATGGATGTACATTTCAGTGAATGGACAGTTGCTTTTGAAAAAAATATGAAAAATAAATTACACTATCAATAACTATGGTGCACTGCTAGGACACTAACATGTTCGGGCCACTTCTATGAAGTCAAACTCTACTGGGGTGCAGGCCTGGGAAGACATGAGTCCACTCACCAGAGACCAACCACGTGGTCACCATGCTGACTTAAAATAAACAAAGTATTGCATCCGACATAATACTTAACTTCGATGGAAACATTCAGCTTATAAAACCAAAACTCTTGCAAAAACAAATACAAAAAAACCTATTAAATAAAAACAAAACCACACATAAAGTGCTTCTAAAAAATAAATACATTTTAAAGCCAGCTGCTGACATACATATCAAACCCTTACAGAAACAAAAAGAAAACCCGAGAAAGATTAATAAACATGAACACGTGTTAATCTATTGTGCGGGTCCCATGCCAGGAACTGAGAGAAACGTGGACACACCCTGGATTATACAGCCAAGCAGAACAGCAATGAAACTAACCACTTGTAAAACCAGAGCCATTCCTCCCTGCTGTAAAACACGAGAAATCCACTTCCTGTGCAGTGTACGGGTATGCCAGCTATATCTGCCCTGGCCCAAGAAACCCAGTGCGGCTTTAATGGGTTAGATTTAAAATCACAACACCCATTCTAAAACACTGCTACTGATATGCAGCGTGACTTAACCTCTTTACACAGACAGCGAAACCCTAAGAATAAAGCGTGAAATCATTACACAGCAATATGAAAAACAGGCATGTCCGCCTGCTATCCCGAAACCCACGCCGGCAGGAAATAGCCACGTGTTTGTACTTTAACAAACTCCGGCAGCATAATGAACGGGCTCGAAATAGCCGCAGTGGGAAATATACACTGCCCTACAAAACTATGGCTATTAAGAGTGCAATGTAAAAGTCTCCGTTGATGGAGTGTATGTTTATTTAATGACGCAAACCGAAATCATGGTTCCATTGTTTCGTCAAACAGGCCTGCCTGTACTAAACCGAACACGTCAGCGTCCCCACGTGTTTACAAAGGAAGTCCCTGTGTTTGCAAGATGTGTGGGAATACGATCGAAGTATTGATTTCGTTCTAGCTGTCGGGTATATATTTCTGTACAGATATAACAGAGCAATCTGCCATTGCACATCATTTAAACACATGCCGAGAGCATGAGATCAGACAAGGTCTGCGTATCGTGATCCCCGCGGCACAAATAAAGACGTCCATCTGCGTGTATAACACAGCCACTCGGCCCCTCTATACATTTCCCTTCATTACGCCGCAACAAACCACGCGGTGCCGACTCAAATATAACAAATTCAAAAGCACGTTATGGTTAGGGTTACAGAGAATGCACGTGAAAAACGAAGCTTTCAAGCGCTTTAAAACACAAATACATTCCCTCGGCATTGAAATAGCTTTAGGGAGTACCATGTGTGTGCACAGGATTGCAATCACAGTGCAGTAATGACAAGGCCTTGATATGGACACGGAATGAGAATAAACTAGCCATGCGATACGAACACAAGACACCTGAAAACAGCAGGAAGGTTTTTTTTTTTTTTTTTTTTGACATTTGATAAACTGGACCAAAAGCAAAAAACAAACAAAAAAATCGTTACAAAAACAACTTTCTTTCGTTGACGTATGCTGGTTTTGCTCCCCTCACAAGAGCATTGCAATGAAGTCTACTGACAGGCTGGTTAACTCCGCTAAAGCGTGTCTTATTGCCACGTACATACTCATTGCAACTCATTCCAACAGTCTACAGATTCCAACACACAAGCGGCACGTTGATATTTATCTTTCTTCCATTTTACCCTGCCCAGGACTGAGAGCTGTACCTCCACGTGTCACTCGCTAGCTAACCCCCTGTAGATACAAACCCTGCAACGCTGTCTTCTAACAGGCCTGCGCATCGCCTGCTCCTGCTATATACGGATCTCGCATCCCGTTACCTCGTTCAGACTGTATGTAGTGAACAATTCCATCGTGCCGGTGCTCAGGATCTCCTCTCCTGCTCCCCACCGCGCCGCCATCTTACTGCCTGCACTCTGATCATTCAGCTTGCACTCCGATCATTCAGCCTGCACTCCTGCAAGCGGAGCCGCAAACACGTGGTACTGCCGGCGATCACTCACCGCGGTCAGAGGTTACACCCGCCCACACCATGTGGGCAAGGCTAGGCGGGCGTCATCTTTTTTTATTTAGCGTCAGTCCAAAAAAATAATAATTCGCAATAATACAATATACAAACGGTACATGTTAAAAATATGAGTAAATATAGTGATGTATTAAACAGACGTGTTTGACGTAGGAAAACACATAGGAGTGATTTTTAATGTTAGCTATTCTCACTGTATTTGTATTGGAAATAAAGGTAGCGTTCCACATTTCCAACACACACATAGTTCCAGTGCGCACACATTTTGTCATTACCGACGGCGAACTTGAGACTTTTATGTAAAACAAAAGAAAATATCTTAAATCACGTGGACATCTCACACGTGATGTGATTTCAGGGTACTCAATTGTGTTACACCCATCTGTAATGACATCATCGATCAACAAGTCATTCAGAACACGAAACGGAGATGCACGATACAAACAGGCTTTTCTGCTTGTGTTAAAAACTCCGAGGGCTGCAAGTTTCACCAACCCCGGTTACCACTAATCTAATACCCATTGTAACATTGGGTAATCCAAGATCAATGCTAATTCGGGTCTGTCAAACCGATCATGAGATCTGGTGTATGCAGTGCAGCGCGCACTGTAACACAGCCACATTCCCACAATGAACCCCTCAGTGCAGCGCGCACTGTAACACAGCCACACTCCCACAATGAACCCCTCAGTGCAGCGCGCACTGTAACACAGCCACACTCCCACAATGAACCCCTCAGTGCAGCGCGCACTGTAACACAGCCACACTCCCACAATGAACCCCTCAGTGCAGCGCGCACTGTAACACAGCCACATTCCCACAATGAACCCCTCAGTGCAGCGCGCACTGTAACACAGCCACATTCCCACAATGAACCCCTCAGTGCAGCGCAAACTGTAACACAGCCACACTCCCACAATGAACCCCTCAGTGCAGCGCAAACTGTAACACAGCCACACTCCCACAATGAACCCCTCAGTGCAGCGCGCACTGTAACACAGCCACACTCCCACAATGAACCCCTCAGTGCAGCGCAAACTGTAACACAGCCACACTCCCACAATGAACCCCTCAGTGCAGCGCAAACTGTAACACAGCCACACTCCCACAATGAACCCCTCAGTGCAGCGCGCACTGTAACACAGCCACATTCCCACAATGAACCCCTCAGTGCAGCGCGCACTGTAACACAGCCACATTCCCACAATGAACCCCTCAGTGCAGCGCAAACTGTAACACAGCCACATTCCCACAATGAACCCCTCAGTGCAGCGCAAACTGTAACACAGCCACATTCCCACAATGAACCCCTCAGTGCAGCGCAAACTGTAACACAGCCACATTCCCACAATGAACCCCTCAGTGCAGCGCGCACTGTAACACAGCCACATTCCCACAATGAACCCCTCAGTGCAGCGCAAACTGTAACACAGCCACACTCCCACAATGAACCCCTCAGTGCAGCGCGCACTGTAACACAGCCACATTCCCACAATGAACCCCTCAGTGCAGCGCGCACTGTAACACAGCCACATTCCCACAATGAACCCCTCAGTGCAGCGCAAACTGTAACACAGCCACATTCCCACAATGAACCCCTCAGTGCAGCGCGCACTGTAACACAGCCACACTCCCACAATGAACCCCTCAGTGCAGCGCAAACTGTAACACAGCCACATTCCCACAATGAACCCCTCAGTGCAGCGCAAACTGTAACACAGCCACACTCCCACAATGAACCCCTCAGTGCAGCGCGCACTGTAACACAGCCACATTCCCACAATGAACCCCTCAGTGCAGCGCAAACTGTAACACAGCCACACTCCCACAATGAACCCCTCAGTGCAGCGCAAACTGTAACACAGCCACACTCCCACAATGAACCCCTCAGTGCAGCGCAAACTGTAACACAGCCACACTCCCACAATGAACCCCTCAGTGCAGCGCAAACTGTAACACAGCCACATTCCCACAATGAACCCCTCAGTGCAGCGCAAACTGTAACACAGCCACACTCCCACAATGAACCCCTCAGTGCAGCGCGCACTGTAACACAGCCACACTCCCACAATGAACCCCTCAGTGCAGCGCGAACTGTAACACAGCCACACTCCCACAATGAACCCCTCAGTGCAGCGCAAACTGTAACACAGCCACACTCCCACAATGAACCCCTCAGTGCAGCGCACACTGTAACACAGCCACACTCCCACAATGAACCCCTCAGTGCAGCGCAAACTGTAACACAGCCACACTCCCACAATGAACCCCTCAGTGCAGCGCGCACTGTAACACAGCCACATTCCCACAATGAACCCCTCAGTGCAGCGCGCACTGTAACACAGCCACATTCCCACAATGAACCCCTCAGTGCAGCGCGCACTGTAACACAGCCACACTCCCACAATGAACCCCTCAGTGCAGCGCGCACTGTAACACAGCCACACTCCCACAATGAACCCCTCAGTGCAGCGCGCACTGTAACACAGCCACACTCCCACAATGAACCCCTCAGTGCAGCGCGCACTGTAACACAGCCACATTCCCACAATGAACCCCTCAGTGCAGCGCGCACTGTAACACAGCCACATTCCCACAATGAACCCCTCAGTGCAGCGCGCACTGTAACACAGCCACACTCCCACAATGAACCCCTCAGTGCAGCGCAAACTGTAACACAGCCACATTCCCACAATGAACCCCTCAGTGCAGCGCGCACTGTAACACAGCCACATTCCCACAATGAACCCCTCAGTGCAGCGCGCACTGTAACACAGCCACACTCCCACAATGAACCCCTCAGTGCAGCGCGCACTGTAACACAGCCACACTCCCACAATGAACCCCTCAGTGCAGCGCGCACTGTAACACAGCCACACTCCCACAATGAACCCCTCAGTGCAGCGCGCACTGTAACACAGCCACATTCCCACAATGAACCCCTCAGTGCAGCGCAAACTGTAACACAGCCACATTCCCACAATGAACCCCTCAGTGCAGCGCGAACTGTAACACAGCCACATTCCCACAATGAACCCCTCAGTGCAGCGCAAACTGTAACACAGCCGCATTCCCACAATGAACCCCTCAGTGCAGCGTGCACTGTAACACAGCCACATTCCCACAATGAACCCCTCAGTGCAGCGCAAACTGTAACACAGCCGCACTCCCACAATGAACCCCTCAGTGCAGCGTGCACTGTAACACAGCCGCATTCCCACAATGAACCCCTCAGTGCAGCGCAAACTGTAACACAGCCACATTCCCACAATGAACCCCTCAGTGCAGCGCAAACTGTAACACAGCCACATTCCCACAATGAACCCCTCAGTGCAGCGCGCACTGTAACACAGCCACACTCCCACAATGAACCCCTCAGTGCAGCGCAAACTGTAACACAGCCACATTCCCACAATGAACCCCTCAGTGCAGCGCAAACTGTAACACAGCCACATTCCCACAATGAACCCCTCAGTGCAGCGCGCACTGTAACACAGCCACATTCCCACAATGAACCCCTCAGTGCAGCGCAAACTGTAACACAGCCACATCCCACAATGAACCCCTCAGTGCAGCGCGCACTGTAACACAGCCACACTCCCACAATGAACCCCTCAGTGCAGCGCAAACTGTAACACAGCCACACACCCACAATGAACCCCTCAGTGCAGCGCAAACTGTAACACAGCCACATTCCCACAATGAACCCCTCAGTGCAGCGCAAACTGTAACACAGCCACACTCCCACAATGAACCCCTCAGTGCAGCGCGCACTGTAACACAGCCACACTCCCACAATGAACCCCTCAGTGCAGCGCAAACTGTAACACAGCCACACTCCCACAATGAACCCCTCAGTGCAGCGCAAACTGTAACACAGCCACACTCCCACAATGAACCCCTCAGTGCAGCGCGCACTGTAACACAGCCACATTCCCACAATGAACCCCTCAGTGCAGCGCGCACTGTAACACAGCCACATTCCCACAATGAACCCCTCAGTGCAGCGCGCACTGTAACACAGCCACACTCCCACAATGAACCCCTCAGTGCAGCGCGCACTGTAACACAGCCACACTCCCACAATGAACCCCTCAGTGCAGCGCGCACTGTAACACAGCCACACTCCCACAATGAACCCCTCAGTGCAGCGCGCACTGTAACACAGCCACATTCCCACAATGAACCCCTCAGTGCAGCGCGCACTGTAACACAGCCACATTCCCACAATGAACCCCTCAGTGCAGCGCGCACTGTAACACAGCCGCATTCCCACAATGAACCCCTCAGTGCAGCGCGCACTGTAACACAGCCACATTCCCACAATGAACCCCTCAGTGCAGCGCAAACTGTAACACAGCCACATTCCCACAATGAACCCCTCAGTGCAGCGCGCACTGTAACACAGCCACATTCCCACAATGAACCCCTCAGTGCAGCGCAAACTGTAACACAGCCACACACCCACAATGAACCCCTCAGTGCAGCGCAAACTGTAACACAGCCACACTCCCACAATGAACCCCTCAGTGCAGCGCAAACTGTAACACAGCCACACTCCCACAATGAACCCCTCAGTGCAGCGCGCACTGTAACACAGCCACACTCCCACAATGAACCCCTCAGTGCAGCGCGAACTGTAACACAGCCACATTCCCACAATGAACCCCTCAGTGCAGCGCGCACTGTAACACAGCCACACTCCCACAATGAACCCCTCAGTGCAGCGCGCACTGTAACACAGCCGCACTCCCACAATGAACCCCTCAGCGCAGCGCGCACTGTAACACAGCCACACTCCCACAATGAACCCCTCAGTGCAGCGCGCACTGTAACACAGCCACATTCCCACAATGAACCCCTCAGTGCAGCGCAAACTGTAACACAGCCACATTCCCACAATGAACCCCTCAGTGCAGCGCAAACTGTAACACAGCCACATTCCCACAATGAACCCCTCAGTGCAGCGCAAACTGTAACACAGCCACATTCCCACAATGAACCCCTCAGTGCAGCGCGCACTGTAACACAGCCACACTCCCACAATGAACCCCTCAGTGCAGCGCAAACTGTAACACAGCCACACTCCCACAATGAACCCCTCAGTGCAGCGCGCACTGTAACACAGCCACACTCCCACAATGAACCCCTCAGTGCAGCGCGCACTGTAACACAGCCACATTCCCACAATGAACCCCTCAGTGCAGCGCAAACTGTAACACAGCCACACTCCCACAATGAACCCCTCAGTGCAGCGCGCACTGTAACACAGCCACACTCCCACAATGAACCCCTCAGTGCAGCGCGCACTGTAACACAGCCACACTCCCACAATGAACCCCTCAGTGCAGCGCGCACTGTAACACAGCCACACTCCCACAATGAACCCCTCAGTGCAGCGCAAACGTAGTTAACCAGAATTCCGGACACGTCTCCGGAACTGGGTACCCAAGGGCACCGTCTCTGCCCGGCTAACAAGGTCACAGTTCTAACACAGCCATATTCCCACATTCCCACAATGCTATGAAGCTCAAATTTATTAAATAGTGCAATTGAAGCCGACTTTATTATTATAACACATATATAACCCATTCCAGTAGAATTTTACACTGGGACAGTCAGAAGATGAAGGTGAGGTGTTATACTGTGTTTCACATGGTTTCACAAGAACTTGTACAACCTGTCTACAGTATTAACCAGGAGAGACACTGTCTGGCGGTGCGCATTACAAAATGACCACAACAGAAATAAATGATAAACTCCAATCCTGCTGGATCGAAGATGCGATTTAACGATTCTGTGTAACAACCCATTTTTGATACCTCTTGTTTAAACCGATTATTGAAAAACGTATATGAATTAATTGTGCAGGTATTTTGCATTGACTATCAAGTCACAGCAGTGTAACTCCAGCTTTTCTTCAAACTTGGCTGTACTCTAGTAGTCATTGCAAAACACCTGCAAAATGTGTTTTATTCCCATATGCAATCTAAACAAGAATAGCCTTTCTGGGCTCCAGGCACTCGGCCCTGTCTTAGCTCCGCCCATCTATGACATCATTGTCTTAATGCTGCAGAGGCTGACATGTCTGCAGAGACGGCGATTTTCAGTGTCAAGTGAGGACGCTTTTGTCCCCTTATTCATTCAACCCACAGTAAATTAAATATGCTATATTTTATAGTCTGCCAATTCATTTCCTTTTTAAAATTCAGTATCCTTTATATGTTTATTTAAATATTTCATATAAAAATGAAAAACAATGGCGTGAAAAACAAACATTTTGTAGCTTAAAGTAGCGTATTTTTATAACATAAAGTGCATTTTGTGTGTGTCTATATATATATTAGCTTAAAGAGCCAGCTGTTCTTAATATATATTAAATACCAATGCCTTCAATTTCTTTAAAAAAAAAAAAAAAAAAAAAACCTGCGTAGTATTGTGCCCACCATATTTGTGGGCAGCATCCTGTTCTTCGTACTTCACTGGACTTCAACATATAACATCAATGCAAAATAAAGGTCAGCCGCCATCTTTACTGTGGGACTATCTTTGCCGCGAAACAAACATGGGGTGGAGTCGAGTCTCTGTCTCGCAAAAGGGGCGTGACGAAAACCCGAAGCTTCTGACTCCACCTTTATCGCTGAGCAAAACAAGCTTACAGCAGCTGACGTCACGTGTAGTGACAGCTGGTTGTTATCGCATCCTCTCAAGGTTGGCGTTGAGGCGTTGCAAGTTCTGACTTGCTAATAAACTGGCAGCCAACATCTTGGCTACAGGACACTAAAGCCAGAGGCCAATTAAGGAGATCAAAAGATAAAGAATTATGTGTCTCAGCAGTGTGGAAAAAAGGGTTTTGCTTCCTGAGCTATAAGGTAAAACCTGCAAGTGTGTAGATTTGATGGCTTCCAGAGCCAGAACAGCACAGAGCTTCAATAAGTAACACGGAACCTCTCGTTGCCCATGGCTCCCAAAATGGCATTAGCATGCCCAGGGCTCCCAGAAAGGCATTAACATGCCCAGGGATCCCTGAATGGCATTAACATGCCCAGGGCTCCCAGAATGACGTTAGCATGCCTATGGCTCCCAGCATGCCATTAGCATGCCCATAGCTCCCAGAAAGGCATGTACATGCCCAGGGCTCTCAGAATGGCATTAGCATGCCCAGGGCTCTCAGAATGGTATTAGCGTGCCCAGGGCTCTCAGAATGGCATTAGTATGCCCAGGGCTCTCAGAATGGCATTAGCATGCCCAGGGCTCTCAGAATGGTATTAGCGTGCCCAGGGCTCTCAGAATGGTATTAGCGTGCCCAGGGCTCTCAGAATGGCATTAGCATGCCCAGGGCTCTCAGAATGGCATTAGCATGCCCAGGGCTCTCAGAATGGCATTAGCATGCCCAGGGCTCCCAGAATAGCATTAGCATGCCCAGGGCTCTCAGAATAGCATTAGCGTGCCCAGGGCTCTCAGAATGGCATTAGCGTGCCCAGGGCTCTCAGAATGGTATTAGCGTGCCCATGGCTCCCAGAATAGCATTAGCATGCCCAGGGCTCTCAGAATAGCATTAGCGTGCCCACGGCTCTCAGAATAGCATTAGCGTGCCCAGGGCTCTCAGAATAGCATTAGCAGATATTGTTTTGTACAAGAAAAGGAATAATGTTCTCAGAAACGCCTGGGCATTACAGGGTTAGTGTATGCAATGTAGTTTAAAGGGACTGGAAACAGTGCTTCCTATATCCAGTGTTGCAAGCTTGCGTTGTGTAAGCGTGATTAGGACACACCTGAAACACGCAGGTCCCTTCGAGTTCACTGAATTGTAGATCCGCGGAGCTGCAAGTTTTCACTCAGAATAATGCATCTCCTTGTGCCCTGCACCACTGCTCTGGTGTTGCCATGGCGATAGTGCCCTCTGGGTGCTGAAGAAGTTTTTAGACTGCATCCTGTTCATTCTGCTGGATTGGAAACCCGTGTCGCGCTTTCTATCTGTACAAGCCCAGGGTGGTCCAGCACCAGCACAGATATCAGGGCTGAGGGTTTAATACAGACCTTCTCACATTGCCTCTGGAAACAGTGCAACTGCTCACAGCGCATCAACAGCGTATATAACACAGTAAACCTAGTGCAAATGATGCAAAATAATGAAGTGTTTCTAAAGCCTGCTCTTTAGAATGATTCCTCGCTGCTTCCGGGTTTAAACGAGGATTGTTTAGAAACAAGGCCCCTGAAGGCTTAAACCAGCGCTCCAGCCCAGACTGTAACTGGGATAAAAGTGTGGGAGGGTGATGGCGTTGCTGGGACCTTGCATCACCCTTACCATGCAAAAATGTGCCACCAGTTTGGGGTGGCGGTCACCTTTGCCGTCCAGCTCAGCTTTCTAAGATAATCAAGAAACGAGACTGCTTTTAAAAAACTCACCCTGCAGTCAGAAGGGGTATTCAAATTCAAATTACAAAGGACTTCAATACAGAGTGATCAAGAGTGAAATGCAAGAGTGAGGACTGAGACCTCGCCACGCGCGAACATATAGAGAGAGAGAGAGAGAGAGAGAGAGAGAGAGAGAGAGAGAGAGAGAGAGAGAGAGATTAACAGTGTGAGGAAAAAAAGTCATAACCTTCATGCAAGAGCCAGAACGTGTTTCACGCTCAGAAGAGTGGCATGTGTGTTCGGCTGCACTAGTGCGTAATGGTACAGCTGAACACGGAATTCTCCCTGAGGATCCCACAGCACTGTGTGTATTTATTATTGAGAGACAGAGAAAAAATAGCGAGTACATCTTTAAAAAAAAAAAACTTCATCATATGGTTGTTATTCTCTGAAATATGTCTCCGGTCACTCTGATAGCCTCCTCTGTCTGTCTGTCTCATACTCTCCTCCCACCGGCGGTGCAATTTGCATATTAATGACTCACAGCGCAGCGAGCTGTACAGGAATATAATTCCTTCTTCCTGCTTCTCAGAACGCCCTTATTTCTTCATTTCTTCCCTGCTCAGAACAAACCCATGCTCGCACCGTGTGAAGCTGGCACAACCATTCCGTTCCGAGCAGGGCCAAGCATGTAAGAAGATGTCTGTAGGCTGCGCTTGCCCCGGTAAGAGCTGCTTTTCTGTTAATCCATGTGAAGTCAATTAGCTGCAACAACATTAGAGTGTTGCAAGGCATCGAGGCCTGCGGTTTGTGGTAGACTGCGCAGGAGAAGAACGTGGCGTTAGTTTCATTTTCAAAAGTATTTGTGTTTATTATATTTAAATTGTAAAGGAGAGAAACGGAAGATCCAACAAATCACACAATGTGTCGTTGTATTTGCTGCAAGGAGAGTGCTTTGAAGCCTGTATCCCGCCTAGTGTATCCTCCGTGTGTGGCCCCTCCACTGCACTGACAGCCAGCGCTGCTCACGGGAAAGTTGGCTGTTTAGTTGTTCCAAGTTTCTTCTTGCCTGTCAACTAAGAAAGACCATTTAAAACGAGGCCCGAGATGATAACATACAGAGGAAGAAAGTAAAGGTGTAGTTCTTCAGACGAGAGGCGCTGCAGCTGGGATAATAAAGGGCTTCTGAGGTTTGGCATTGCGATAAGAGCACGGGTTTCAGGCAGCCTGGCTCCCCGGCGCGCAGCTGCTTGCTGGAACGGGTTGCTTATGCGCGTGCCGTTTTAAAATGCAATGTTTTTCTTCTGCTGTGTAGCTTTGTGGTCGAGGTTTGATGCCACAGAAAGAGCTACACGGTGCTTGAGTCAGCAGAACCGTCCGTTTGTTAACGCAGGGGCTGTTATTATATTTGTTGTTGTTGCTGTTGTTATTATTATTGCGTTGCTTTTGAGAGCTTTGTTTTACAGCATTGCTTCTTTTGCTTTTTGCAAAGAGGTGTATGGGACTAAACATGCTGTATGGGGTTTAAAATAAAGGTGAACAGATTGAGCTGGCATGACATGGCTCTTGTGTTTGTGTGACGTGGTGACCAGCAGGGGGCTGCAATGGTGAGCTGCCACAACAGCCCTGTTTAGGGTTTCTAATGGGTTTTTTAATGATATATAACATACATGACTGAGCTGCCTCGACTTGCATCTTTTGTATAATATACTTCTACTATGCCATATAGAATTCCATTGCCTGTGTTTACTGCAAACCTTATACAAAACAAGCAGTCTGGTTGGTGTTTGTGCTTATTCTGAAAAAGTTGCTTTATCACCAACATATAAAGCACTTGTTTTTTTTAATGTTTTTCTAATGCAAGGATTTGGGTAGTAGCCAGCCTTTGACAAGACACAGCAGGCTTGAAAGTGTCAGCCACGTTCTGTTTTAATTGAGAGCAGCAATCTGCTTTGCAAACTCTTACTTAACCTTCTTAACCCTTCACTCTCCTGTTTCTTGCATGCAGGGTTTGTAATCGTTCGATATAAAGCATGATGCTGAGAGCCAAGTGCTGGGTATCTGAGGAGCAGTGAATTCAGACAGAGCTTGTGTAACGGGCAGTGTTGTGTGATGCACTGCTGTTCCGGATTCTGTCCTGTCGGAGATCAGATGAGGTTAAAAGCTCAAGAGGAATAGATGCAGTGCCTGCTCTTCCAGCCAGTCTCTCTGTGTCATGGATAGTGCCTGCTCTTCCAGCCAGTCTCTCTGTGTCATGGATAGTGCCTGCTCTTCCAGCCAGTCTCTCTGTGTCATGGATAGTGCCTGCTCTTCCAGCCAGTCTCTCTGTGTCATGGATAGTGCCTGCTCTTCCAGCCAGTCTCTCTGTGTCATGGATAGTGCCTGCTCTTCCAGCCAGTCTCTCTGTGTCATGGATAGTGCCTGCTCTTCCAGCCAGTCTCTCTGTGTCATGGATAGTGCCTGCTCTTCCAGCCAGTCTCTCTGTGTCATGGATAGTGCCTGCTCTTCCAGCCAGTCTCTCTGTGTCATGGATAGCTGGCTGGTATTAATCACAATATAGTCTCTGGCTGTGGCAATAGGGCAGTGCTGTGTGTATAATGGACACATGCACAGTAATCTACGAAAGCTGCGGGTCTGCACTGGTTTTAAAAATGATGCAAACATGGCTCAAGTATAAAAATGTTCCCTCCATTTGATTTTTATCTATTTGAAAGCGTTTCTGGCAGCTCCGCTGGTAAACAGGCCAATGTTTGGTGCATGACATTTGTTTAAAATCAACCCGATTATTTTCACAAGAGTACATTTTTTGTGAGTGTGGTCATGGAATTTTCCAGAGAATTCTGTCTAGTTTGATTATTCGTTTGTAGTAAACGAGACACTGGGGAAAGGCAGGGGGAGCCCAGCGCCACCTCTTCCAACCTCGTTTGTGTCTTCTGAACCTGTCCTGGGCTGAGATGGGTGTGCTGGAGGTGCTAGAGTTGTACCTTGATTAATATAACCCTTTAAATCTATGTTTTACAAATTCCCCTTTGGCTCACGCAAATGCACTGCCTGAGCGAGAGAGAGTACCATGTTTACAACAAACAAAAAATGATCCCGACACACAATTAGCAGTAGGGTTTTTATATAGCACCTTTCATAGTGGCCCACCATCACAATGTGCTTTACAGAGGCAGGCTGTGAACTGTGCATTACATGCAGAGTCACATACAATAGAACATTGATTTAACATCTCATCCACAGGACGGAGCACAAGGAGGTGAAGTGATTTGCTCAGGGTCACACACAGTGACTCAGTCAGTGGCAGAGGTGGGATTTGAACCTTCTGGTTACAAGCCCTGGACTTTAGCGACTGGACCACCCTGCCACCAAATGAATAATATTTTACTCTGTGCAGTATAACAGATCTCTCTCTCTCTCTCTCTCTCTATGTGTGTGTGTATATATATATATATATATATATATATATATATATATATATATATATATATATATATATATATATTTTTTTTTTTTTTTAGGGCTTATATTGTTTCTTCATTAAGGCGTTATTGTTTGCCTTTGTTATGGGTGTATTACTTCCTGCCACCTGTTGGTTGAATGTTGAAATTGTAATATTGAGCTACAGAAATCTTGAAATCATGAGTTAAGGAATGTTTGGTTTTTTTTTGGAAAAGATAGTATTGACTCAGTGTTAATCAGGTTACCTGAACAAACATGTACTGCAGTAGTACTACAACAAACCCCAGGGTCATGTTCTGTGTGGGAATGTCATGCTCTAACATTTTAGTAAAACTCAGTATAAGGCAAAATGTAGGACGCAGTAAAAAATTTTGAAAATGGTAAACAATCCTCTCTCTCTCTCTCTCACATTTCTGAAGGAGCTGTGCTTTTTCAAGCAGAAAGTCACATGTTTCCCTTGATTAGAGGGAAATTACTTCAAGCACTAAAAGGGAAACCAAACAAGAGGCAGTCTGTTTAATTGTGCACAGTTGCATTAGCTGTAGAGAGGCTCGCAGGAACAGAGGCACTGACTCAGGCTTCCCCTGTTCCAGACACAGCCCTGATGTTCGTCAGAGCAGGAGCCAAAACACTTTCCTTTAGATAATTAGAGGGCTAGCAGATGACTGTGCAGCTTGACTGAAGTCTAAGCAGAGAAGTTTCTTACTTTTTAAAATAAAAACTGGTTTGGGCTAATGTTCTACTAACCTCTGACCGTAGCTAAGAAGTCATTTGAGAAGTCCTAGCTGTCATGCACTTCATCTCTATCCGTGAGCTGTGTCAGTGTTGCTGTAGTAAAAGCAGCACATGCTAGTACTGGCTTGTATTCTCATTTAATGACAGCACAGTGTCCTTGCCTTGCCTTCCAGAAAACCGATTTGTGCTTCCCTTCCTATAACATTAACCCCATCACTGCCTTGGGGCTCAAAGAATCTTACTGGCTTCAAAACACGTCAGTCATTAGGGGAAGCAGCTGATTGGTTACTGACTGGAAAGGGGTGGGGTTCTATGTAAAATGAAGTGCAAGACTGTCTGATCTTTGCTGTAATTTAAAACATTCTAAGTGCTAACAGATCTGCTACAATTTCCAGTAAACCCTGGCCTGGCTTTTATTTGAGGAGATGGTCCACATCATTAAGCCACCGAGTCTACATGGGAGTTGCTGGGTCCCGTCCTAGAAAAGGTGTTTAATGCTGTCGGAAATATCAGCATTGCATTCTCAGTCATGTGATTAACATTTCAAATGGCAACAGGGTCTCAATAGGCATCGTGCTGCTTGGAAGGAACTCCACAGAGAAGCAAAATGATCTGCACAAGGGAAGCCTGCATCCTGAACAGAACTGCAGCCTCCACAAGCTGGAATTCATAGTCATGTTGCTGAGGCTTGAAGTAGACTACATAACAAAGTGATCTGATTTATGTTTCCTTTGAGACGCAAAGCAGAGCAAACCTGATTCTACACACGCGCTGCATCATGTTTACAGTCAATTGAACATGTGCTATATTTTGCTGTATAAGGGCCCTTCACTAATGGAGACAGACTTTCTGAAGGTTGGCTGCATGTACCCTTTCTCCCCACTAGATGGTACCAGAATCCTTAAACTGTGGCGTAGTATTGGTTCACAGTTTTCCAGAGCCATCTGTGCCTCAGTCTATGCTCGTCTGAACACATACATTTTAGCTCAGTGAACGGGTCGAGAGATAGTAAAGTGTGCTGTGGGTAACCACTCAGTAACAGAGGCTGTGGTGATTCCTGTATTCAGTGCGGTTTGTAAGACGCAGCACATGGAATCCACCTCCAGCTTACAGCACGCTTGTTTTTAGCAATGCAAATACGATAGTAACAAGTGTGCAGCAGTCTCACAAGAGACAGGAGTGAGGGGAGTGTGCAGCAGTCTCACAAGAGACAGGAGTGAGGGGAGTGTGCAGCAGTCTCACGGGAGTGAGGGGAGTGTGCAGCAGTCTCACGGGAGTGAGGAGTGTGCAGCAGTCTCACGGGAGTGAGGAGTGTGCAGCAGTCTCACGGGAGTGAGGGGAGTGTGCAGCAGTCTCACGGGAGTGAGGGGAGTGTGCAGCAGTCTCATGGGAGACAGGAGTGAGGGGAGTGTGCAGCAGTCTCACGGGAGTGAGGGGAGTGTGCAGCAGTCTCACGGGAGTGAGGGGAGTGTGCAGCAGTCTCACGGGAGTGAGGGGAGTGTGCAGTAGTCTCACGGGAGACAGGAGTGAGGGGAGTGTGCAGCAGTCTCACGGGAGTGAGGGGAGTGTGCAGCAGTCTCACGGGAGTGAGGGGAGTGTGCAGCAGTGTCATGGGAGACAGGAGTGAGGGGAGTGTGCAGCAGTCTCATGGGAGTGAGGGGAGTGTGCAGCAGTCTCATTGGAGACGGGAGTGAGGGGAGTGTGCAGCAGTCTCACAGGAGACAGGAGTGAGGGGAGTGTGCAGCAGTCTCACGGGAGACAGGAGTGAGGGGAGTGTGCAGCAGTCTCACGGGAGTGAGGGGAGTGTGCAGCAGTCTCACGGGAGTGAGGGGAGTGTGCAGCAGTCTCACGGGAGACAGGAGTGAGGGGAGTGTGCAGCAGTCTCACGGGAGTGAGGGGAGTGTGCAGCAGTGTCATGGGAGACAGGAGTGAGGGGAGTGTGCAGCAGTCTCACGGGAGTGAGGGGAGTGTGCAGCAGTCTCACGGGAGACAGGAGTGAGGGGAGTGTGCAGCAGTCTCACGGGAGTGAGGGGAGTGTGCAGCAGTCTCACGGGAGTGAGGGGAGTGTGCAGCAGTCTCACGGGAGTGAGGGGAGTGTGCAGCAGTCTCACGGGAGACAGGAGTGAGGGGAGTGTGCAGCAGTCTCACGGGAGTGAGGGGAGTGTGCAGCAGTCTCACGGGAGTGAGGGGAGTGTGCAGCAGTCTCACGGGAGTGAGGGGAGTGCGCAGCAGTCTCACGGGAGTGAGGGGAGTGCGCAGCAGTCTCACGGGAGTGAGGGGAGTGTGCAGCAGTCTCACGGGAGTGAGGGGAGTGTGCAGCAGTCTCACGGGAGTGAGGGGAGTGTGCAGCAGTCTCACGGGAGTGAGGGGAGTGTGCAGCAGTCTCACGGGAGACAGGAGTGAGGGGAGTGTGCAGCAGTCTCACGGGAGTGAGGGGAGTGTGCAGCAGTCTCACGGGAGTGAGGGGAGTGTGCAGCAGTCTCACGGGAGACAGGAGTGAGGGGAGTGTGCAGCAGTCTCACGGGAGTGAGGGGAGTGTGCAGCAGTCTCACGGGAGACAGGAGTGAGGGGAGTGTGCAGCAGTCTCACGGGAGTGAGGGGAGTGTGCAGCAGTCTCACAGGAGACAGGAGTGAGGGGAGTGTGCAGCAGTCTCACGGGAGTGAGGGGAGTGTGCAGCAGTGTCATGGGAGACAGGAGTGAGGGGAGTGTGCAGCAGTCTCACGGGAGTGAGGGGAGTGTGCAGCAGTCTCACGGGAGACAGGAGTGAGGGGAGTGTGCAGCAGTCTCACGGGAGTGAGGGGAGTGTGCAGCAGTCTCACGGGAGTGAGGGGAGTGTGCAGCAGTGTCATGGGAGACAGGAGTGAGGGGAGTGTGCAGCAGTCTCACGGGAGTGAGGGGAGTGTGCAGCAGTCTCACGGGAGACAGGAGTGAGGGGAGTGTGCAGCAGTCTCACGGGGAGTGAGGGGAGTGTGCAGCAGTCTCACAGGAGACAGGAGTGAGGGGAGTGTGCAGCAGTCTCACGGGAGTGAGGGGAGTGTGCAGCAGTCTCAGGGGAGTGTGCAGCAGTCTCACGGGAGTGAGGGGGGAGTGTGCAGCAGTCTCACGGGAGTGAGGGGAGTGTGCAGCAGTCTCACGGGAGACAGGAGTGAGGGGAGTGTGCAGCAGTCTCACGGGAGTGAGGGGAGTGTGCAGCAGTCTCACGGGAGACAGGAGTGAGGGGAGTGTGCAGCAGTCTCACGGGAGTGAGGGGAGTGTGCAGCAGTCTCACGGGAGACAGGAGTGAGGGGAGTGTGCAGCAGTCTCACGGGAGTGAGGGGAGTGTGCAGCAGTCTCACGGGAGTGAGGGGAGTGTGCAGCAGTCTCACGGGAGTGAGGGGGGTGTGCAGCAGTCTCACGGGAGACAGGAGTGAGGGGAGTGTGCAGCAGTCTCACGGGAGTGAGGGGGGTGTGCAGCAGTCTCACGGGAGTGAGGGGGGTGTGCAGCAGTCTCACGGGAGTGAGGGGAGTGTGCAGCAGTCTCACGGGAGTGAGGGGAGTGTGCAGCAGTCTCACGGGAGTGAGGGGAGTGTGCAGCAGTCTCACGGGAGTGAGGGGAGTGTGCAGCAGTCTCACGGGAGTGAGGGGAGTGTGCAGCAGTCTCACGGGAGTGAGGGGAGTGTGCAGCAGTCTCACGGGAGTGAGGGGAGTGTGCAGCAGTCTCACGGGAGTGAGGGGAGTGTGCAGCAGTCTCACGGGAGTGAGGGGGGTGTGCAGCAGTCTCACGGGAGTGAGGGGGGTGTGCAGCAGTCTCACAGGAGACAGGAGTGAGGGGAGTGTGCAGCAGTCTCACGGGAGATGGGGTGTGGGAGCTGACAGACGGAGAATGAGCAGATAAATAGACTCATATTAAAAGGTGTTGGTTTGAAATACCTGCCAGTTATTAGCTGTGCAATTCGTTGTTACTGTTTTCTTTTTTACACACACACACACAATGCTCCCCTCTGTAAGGCAGCCCCTTACACTGCGGAACAGGTTATAAGGCGGTATGGTCGTGGGCTCTCATTGACCCACAATGTCATTACACTAACACTAGTATTCTTGTTAGAAGACAGAACACAAACAGCATGGAATGAACACAAACGAGGCACTGCTCCAAGCGCAGTGGCTGAGCAATGTGTGAGTGGAAATAAATCTGGATTAGTATGATTTCAATCAAGGGCTGTGCCTCATAGCTGGCTATGGTCTTGTGTGTGTGTGTGTGTGTTTATACATATATATATATACACACACACACACACACACACACACACACAGAAGAGAAACACAAACACATTGAGAAACTGAAAACTCACTATTTTAATTGCTTTCAGGTAGACTGTTCTCTTTGCACATTTGACCTCAGCATTGCTATTCAAGGTCAAGTAATGCCAATCATTGCAAAGTATTTAGAAATGAAACGGTATGCTTGCTGTAACAGGCGCTTCTTCCAAACCGCACAATGAGAATGAATAGCAGCTACACAGCAAGTAAAATCTGTCACATCATTTCATTAGCTAGAACCCCTGTAACGGGCTGCATGTTGTTTTTTGACTCCTCTTAAAAGCAGACTTTTATCAAAGAATATAGATAAGCCAGATTAAAAGTGGTGAGTAGCAGCCCAGTATATTTATAAAAAACAAACAACAAAAGAGAAGTATATGGTGGACCAGCAGATGGGGTTCTGTTTAAAGTATCTACGTGTTTCCTGAAGCATGATGCACTGCACATGTGACAGCCTAGAGTCAGCTAGCATCAGAGCACAGTACTGTATGCTGAGCAGTGACCCTGCACAACAATGCAACCTCTTCATCCATGTAAAGGCAATGGGCATCGTGCAGGGAGAGACAGGGTTGTGTGTGTGTGTTCATTGGGAATGTGTTCCTTTAGGGGTGTGTGTGTTTTTGTGTATCTGTATTGCACGTCAGGGTTATGCTATACAGTATACAGTGTGTGTGTTCATTGGCAATGTGTTTCTATAGGTGTGTATCTGTATTGCACGTCAGGGTTATGCTATACAGTATACAGTGTGTGTGTGTTCATTGGGAATTGTTTCTATAGGTGTGTATCTGTATTGCACGTCAGGGTTATGCTATACGGTATACAGTGTGTGTGTTCATTGGGAATTGTTTCTATAGGTGTGTATCTGTATTGCACGTCAGGGTTATGCTATACAGTATACAGTGTGTGTGTTCATTGGCAATGTGTTTCTATAGGTAGTGTATCTGTATTGCACGTCAGGGTTATGCTATACAGTATACAGTGTGTGTGTTCATTGGCAATGTGTTTCTATAGGTGTGTATCTGTATTGCACATCAGGGTTATGCTATACATTGTACAGTATGTGCAGAAAGTATAGTGCTGTATAAATGTAGTTATTTTTGCCTGTAATATAATTTTTTTACACCACTTGCTGACATACTACTTACCAGAAAAAATAAAAGGTTAATATTCACAAAACATACAGTAAAATAAACAAATCCCCTGGGTTGGATGAGATCCTCCCAATAGCACTCAAAGACATGAAAGGAATTATTTACAAACTGCTAACCAAGATCAGGCAACAGTCTCTTGAGACGGGTTGTACTGACAGACTGGAGAATTGCAAACGTAATACCGATCCACAAAAAGGGAGACAAAACCGAACCAGGTAACTAACGACCAATAAGCCTGATTTCTATTATATGGAAACTTATGGAAACTGTAATAATAAACTATAATAAGATCCAAAATGGAAAATTACCTTAATTCTCAAACTGAACGCAGTAGGGATTCAAGGAAACACGTGTACATGGATTAGGGAGTGGTTAATATGTAGAAAACAGAAAGTACTGATTAGAGGAGAAACCTCAAAATGGAGCGAGGTAACCAGTGGAGTACCACAGGGATCAATATTAGGTCCTCTGCTATTCCTAATCTACATTAATGATTTGGATTCTGGTATAGTAAGCAAACTTGTTAAATTTGCAGATGACACAAAAGTAGGAGGAGTGGCAAACACTGTTGCAGCAGCAAAGGTCATTCAGAATGATCTAGACAAGATTCAGAACTGGGCAGACACATGGCAAATGACATTTTTAATAGAGAAAAGTGTAAGGTACTGCACACAGGAAATAAAAATGTGCATTATAAAAATCATTGGGGAGATACTGAAATTGAAGAAGGAATCTGTGAAAAAGACCTAGGAGTTTTTGTTGACTCGGAAATGTGTTCATCTAGACAACGTGGGGAAGCTATAAATAAGACCAACAAGATGCTCGGATATATTGTGAAAAGTGTTAAATTTAAATCAAGGGAAGTAATGTTAAAACTGTACAATGCACTAGTAAGACCTCATCTTGAATATTGTGTGCGGTTCTGGTCACCTCGCTATAAAAAAGATATTGCTGCTCTAGAAAGAGTGCAAAGAAGAACGACCAGAATTATTCAGGGTTTAAAAGGCATGTCATGCAGACAGGCTAAAAGAATTGAACCTATTCAGTCTTGAGCAAAGAAGACTACGCGGCGACCTAATTAAAGCACTCAAAATCCTTAAAGGTATTGACAGTGTTAACCCAAGGGATCTTTTCAACCTGAGAAAACAAACAAGGACCAGGGGTCACAAATAGAGATTAGATAAAGGAGCATTCAGAACAGAAAATAGGAGGCACTTTTTTACTCAGGGAATAGGGTCTGGATCCAACACCCCAGTAATGTTGTTGAAGCTGACACCCTGGGATACTTCAAGAAACTGCTTGATGAGATTCAGGAATCAATAAGCGACTAACAACCAAACGAGCAAGATGGGCCAAATGGCCTCCTGTCATTTGTAAACTTTCTTATGTTCTTAATATTAGAATCTGTTTTGATGCATTAAATAAAGTTGCAGGAACATTTTCTAGACTGTTGTCAAAGAAACAAGAAAAGTCTTGAACGGTTTTATATGAAAATCCAAACAGATTTAAACAAAAATTTGTGAACATGGCTGACAGCGTGTGCCATAGGGGTATATTTAAAAAGCTGCTCTGATTATTGGTAGTCTGTCCGTGGGCTTTCCCCATCATATCCGGACAAGCTGTTTACAGTCAGTACCCTCGGCATGAAGACAGTTCCTTAGGTGACCCTGTGCTTTCTCTCTTTCTGTTTTGTTGCTTTTATGCCACAAGACTCACAATGGTATGTGAGACCCAGTGTTGCTATCTCCTGTTCTCAAGGCGGAGTCCTGCAGAGCAGGCTGTAAGGTACTGTGTGCGGGTCAGGTATGGTTCACCTAATGATGTCAGTGCCTTGGCTGGCTGGAATCAGTATGAATGTACCTTTAGTTTAAAGTTTAGATTTGTACGGCTATGAAGAATCAGACTGTGGTGGTGGTGGTTGTTCTGCTGTTCAGTGCCACACATACTGTATACTATGAGAGACTATTAGAGACTATGAGATATTATGAGATTTGTATTCACATAAAACCTCTGCCTGCAGCGCCCTGTGCTCTGTGTCTAGTGAGTTGCGTCTCTTGTGTTGCTGAGCGGCTGTGTTATCAGTCTCTCGTGTTGCTGCGCGGCTGTGTTATCAGGACGCTCGCAGATCCCGCTCGTGGTTTCCTGTTGGGTGTGGGAGGCTCAGAGCGGGGAAGGGGGTGGGGTCGTACTTTACACTTCTATCTGTATCATTTCTCCCCCACCCTCTCTACAGAGCAGTTAGGAGATAACTCCCCTAGTCACTGGAGGTCACAAGTTTCTTGACACAGGCAAGGCAGCGCTGCAGAGTTACAAAACTGAAGCAGCATATGAGCCATGAGCGACCAACTTGATCTTGCAGGTATGAGGAAAAACCATAATGCTGTATACTTTCTGTATTAAAAAAAGGAACTGTATTGGTCTGGCTACATTGCAGTCTATAGCCCTCTCTGCCCATCCTTAATTGTGCATGAATGTAAATGAGAGACTTGGAAAGTGAAGTATAGCCAGCTTACCCAGGGCTGAGTCTTTGAATAACCAAACATCCAGTCCGTGGCATGACTGTTAAGTTCAGGTTTCACTGTATTTTGGAGATTTAAAAATAAATAAATAAAAAACCAGGACATGCGTAAACAGTTTCTTGCATCCTGCTTGACTTGTGTTGTTCCCAGTTTCTGTACGTGCAGACACAGAACACAGTAACAAAACTTACACACAAGCACTTCTGATTTCAAACGTGCGGTTTCCTGTGTGTGTTTATGTGTGTTCAAAAGGGCAAACATTAGTACTGGCTTGTCCTAGTAATAACAGCAGTCAGTGGGTTGACAGTATGTGCTATAGTCTCTATTACCTGTTCCACTGTCCAGGTGTAACCACAATATACACTAATGTTTAGTGATTGTGAAACAAAACAAGGAAACGTTGTTGCACATTTTAAATAAGCAGAAATATATAAATAATAATAATAATAATAATAATAATAATAATAACAATACTACAAAATGCAGAGCTTAATTCAGTGCTAGAAGTGGTTTGAAGTAGGCTAGTGTTGCTGCTTGTGGAACAGAGCTGAGCTTTGTTTTGTAAGAAGAGTTGGTGGCTACTTTTCTTTTGTCAAGTGTGGAATCAGTAAAGTGTGTAATGTATTGCACAATACATTTTTGCACAGTAAAAATAAGCTACAGTTATAATGTCACTCTAATGAAGGGAAGATCCTGGGACACACCCTCTCCTCTCTCAAACAAAAAGGTGCAGCATGATCCCAAGGAATCCCTGAACTGAGTGGCAGATCCACTGCACCGTGCACAGTATTTATTATAGGACTTGCACCCTTGTGCTGTATAAGCTGGCTCTCAGAGCCCCAGGACAGAGTTCCCTTTCTCTTATTAAATACATACATTCCCAGTAAATGCTGACTTCTCTGATGAATTTGCTGATTCTGAGATCCCCAAGAGTCACTTTTGAGTTGATCTTGCTGTCTGCCAGTTCCCGTGAGAGAACAGAATAATAAACTCTGAATTCTCTTTTAAAACGTTGAGTGAAAACCCCTGTTTTAAATTTAACAAAACATGCTTTAAAAATACATGCAAATTAAGTAAAGTGTGGATTCAAGTTTTGTGAATATCTATGTAGATTTGATATGTTTTTTCTTTGTTGGAAAAGAGGGTGTTAGTGTGGTTTTTTAAATGTATTTATTACAAATGAGCATGTTTGCAAAGTGCTAATAACAGTGGGGGCAGTGTATTTATAGTGCAGTGTGTGTGCAGATTGTCTTACACACGGGAGGAGGGAGGAAGGAGGAAGGGCTGTTTGCGCTTGTATTCTGTGGGCCTCTGAGAGAACGGACTTCTAATCGGTTTGTGTGGCTGTTGGAGGGAGAGAGAGAGAGAGAGAGAGAGAGAGAGAGAGAGAGAGAGAGAGGGAGGGGGGATGAGCGAGCGCACTGTGAGTGAGTGAGTAAGGGAGAGAAAGAGAGAGAAAGAGGAGGGCCTAGGGCTATTGTTCATGTCTATCCAGGAACAAAGGGCTGATCGGGCTCCTTACCTCGATCTATACCAGGCTTTTGCTAACATACTAGGCCCGCTCCATTGCCACAGCACCAGACAAGACCAAACGCGTCCCTTTATTCCTTAAATAGGTCCGTATTCTAAATAAATACACACTAGAAATAATACTTAAGTACAGCGAGCAACAACAAAAAAAGACAGATAACGAGAACGAGATTTCTACAAACATCAATTTCAGAGCAGGACTTCTGTGCAGGTACGCTGCTAAATACAGATATATTTTTTTCTGCTCCGTTTTGTGTATGCAATGTTTGGTATGTTTTATTTTATTTTAGTGAATGCATGTTTCCGTTATGAATTACTTTTCTTTTTGTGTATCGAATTAATATAACAACGAATGCCTACCTAAGGCCTGCAAATTGCTTCTAACATCCATGTGTGTTTTTGTTATGTTTCTTGTTCTCGAGTTTCAGAATACGAGCGCTTTAAATGTGATTTGAAAACGAAAACAAAGATATTTTCGCTTTTTTGTAAACTGATTTTTGACAGTATTTTATTACAAACACACACACACACACACATATATATATATATATATATATATATATATATATATATATATATATATATATATATATATATATATATATATATGGTAAAAACGGAATACGAAAAGCTTGTAATAAATGAATTCCTGACGCTAGTTCGGGGGAGGGGGGATTAAGGTTCAATAAAGTACATTTGTCGACCATTCATTTTAAACAATTATAGTTTTTTTTTTTTTTTTAGGTAATTGTACACCATATAATACAGACATATAAAACCACCAATTTCGTGTGTTTAACGTACACTTAATTATTAAGTGCATCTCTAATCCTCCCGTGGATGAGAGATACTGAAAATGAAAAATATTTTAATTTCAGGAGGCAGTGGTCATTGTAAGGTGTTGGTAGAAATTATAAAGCATATGATAGTTAAAACGCGTCACAGTGCATTTCTTTTATTTGATAATCAATAGAACGAGAAAGGTGATAAACATGCTCAGACTGCTCCTAATGGAAACTGAATGTGGCCTGTGCAGTGGCACCAGCTAAGAAGTGTCCTCCTCCTATGAGTTTGTTGGTAAAAAGCTTTATTGTATAATACTGTGAAAAAAATACAACTGTATAGACATGGAAGATTACATTTTCTTAGCTAGAGTTTTATTGCTGATGTGTTTGCTGTATGTTCCCTTGCATGCTTGGACCATATAATTATCCTGTCTGTGTATCTGTTTAATACATCATGTATGTTTTCTTTCAAAGTTTTGGCAGATCCAACCTACAGAGTTCACAAAGTATTTTAAAACATTTCTAAAAAGGAAATTTATAAAACGGTGACAGAAGGGGATATAGGATACCCTGGTGCCCCTCTTTCCCTACACGTCTTTGGATGCCAGTGCTGTCAAGCTGTCAGTCTGTAGCTCATACCTCTCCCCATAACCACTTCAGAAACTCCACACGGGGGTTCTGCACTGGTTAAAGCATCGCAAAGCGATGGGCTAGGTGGCTAGGTTAATGCTTTCGAGTCTTGCATCTGAAGACCTTGTTCGGAACCAGTTAGTCCACATCACAAGCCACCACTGAGAAGGCATTATTGGGCACCTTTGCAGAAAACTGTGTCAATTTGAGGTCTGGCCTGACTTCCATGTTGTGTGGTAGAAGAAGATCGTTTAGCTGATGTTGACTGGATAGCTGGTCAGCACACCTGCTTGTAAAATCATGTTTCTGCATCTGAGGAGGAGTATTGGGTGTCCTATCACAGTATGTGGTAAAATATCTGTTGTCCAAAAGACAGCTTTGATTCAACAGGTCTACAAACGCGCTGGACAGAAGGATACGCAGCCTGTAATTGTGAGCTGTGATTCACCAATAGGAGTGGGCGATTGGTATTGTCAGTGTGTAGACCTAGAGCCAAGTCAATTGAGGTTGTCCAGACCTAGAATAACCTCAAGCAGTGAAGAGCTTTAACTGCAAGTACACCTTCTATTCTGTGGAACAGATCAGACAATGAAAATGTGCCACATTGGATTTTGATGTCGTTTTTTAGTACTGGGCTATGCATTAAAATGTCTCTTACTGTCTGATGTAGAATATCGGTTTGCCTCAAATTACTAAACCATTTCAATAATCTGTTTCAGAACGTGGTGTCCATTTCTTGGCTTTGGTTCATTACAACTAGCAATGGTTTAAACTTCCCCTTTTGCAGGGATTTGGGTCAAGAGTTGGTCTTTTCCATTAAGAGAAATCGTTCATGCTCATTTTGGAATTGATATGGAGGGAGCTCATGTACACGGGGAACGAAGAGTTCACTCAAATTCGCTCTCTTGCTAGAGTGTACATTGACAGGAAAGCTCGTTGTGAAGTTTGACGGCTGCCATCAGTGAATTAGAAAAAGTGCGTTGGTTTCTCTTTCTACTGAAGATCCCTTGCTGGAAATGAGATGGAGTCATCTTGAGTAGCAATCCCAGGTGATTCTGATCCGTCAAAGCTTGCAAAATGGCAGGGCAGGATGTATATACCAGCATTTACGATAATTGGGGTTTTAAATGGCTGGTTTATGGGCTGGTGTGCAGTCCCGTGACACTGACCCACATCCCAGTCCTGGAGTCCTTAATGGATATAGCTACAGCGTTTCTTTCTCCTTTAGGTAACCATGTTATTAATTATTGAGGCAGCTGTTCATCGTTCCCCTTGAACAGCATTACTGTCAAGTCATTCACCTTCTGGTTTTACATTCTGGAAAGAATATGTAGGTTTTCTAAGCAGGGTGTTTGTTTCCTTATGAACTCACCCCTCATTGGTGATGCCCATTGACATCGGTGTGTGTGCACAGCAGACCACAAAGAGGACAGTCTAGACCAGTGGTCCTCACAGTGGTGCCCGCGAAGCCAGGCCATCGTGCCTGCAGCGGCTGCGCTTAAATTATGGGTCGTGAACACATTTCTGGCGGGTCGTAGCGTGGGGAAAATAAACAAAGCTTTAAACACGTTTTTCAGCTAATGCATCACAGCAGTTTGTTGACAGTGCTGCTAGCTAATGCTGTGCTTGTACGTACTCTGCGATATGATCAACCAATTGAATATCTGCATTGTCTCTGCAGTAGCCCAATCAGAAGTTAGCTGGGTGGGACATGAACTGTGTCTATTTCAGTTGCAGGTACTGACAGTAAGTTTAACCAATAGGTGAGTCAAATATCTGCCAAGTTTTATGCAGCTTTCCAGTCATAAGCAAGCAGCGGCCGTTCACAGTATTCTGCACGGAAATTGAAGGCAAATGAGTAGTCAGTGGGAAAGAGAAAGATCTGAAAACTGTCCAATAATTCGTGAGCAGAGGCAGGGTGTTAATATGCCGGGTAAGCACTGAATTTCGCCGACTTACTGAGAAAAACAATGCATTTCAGTATTTATAATTTAATTTTATCTCTTTTTTTTTAATTTCACCAGATAAGGGAAGCACATAGTCGATTTAGTTACAAATCCACTTTCTCCAAATAATTGTACTGGAGAGGAGCGATCTTTAAAACAGTAGTGTTGACAAATTGGTTAAGTTGAAACAAGGCGAAATGCTGTCTATCCTCTTATTTTAGTTTATTCATGGTTATCTATGTAAACATGCTATTTAACTGCTATTTAATTGCATGCTATTTAATATCTATTGGCCTTATCAGAGTGAGCCAAGAATAACTCGCAATAATACTCTTATTTATTTATTTATTTATATATATATATATAATAAAAAATATACTCTCTGATTTGAATTTGTATGTTTTTTTTATATATATATATATATATATATATATATATATATATATATATATATATATATATATATCAGCGCGCCCTTCCGTCGCAAATTCAGTAGCACAAAACGTTCGTCGGTTCATTCAAGTTAAATAGTCCGGGCACGCCTCTTATTTTAGTTAATGACTAGAGGACCCCTGGTCTAGACCTATCCAATTCCAGTGCTGAGTTTGGCCTCACAAAGCTGTGATCTGAACCTGAGGTCACAGGAGGTAAACCAAAAAAAACATTCGGGACCCCAGAGCTGGAAACTAGATTGAGACCCCCAGAGCACTTTCTTTATAAAGGTCATCGATAGACAGTTGCAGTAGTGAGTAGAAAAGTGCACTGATTTCAGAACACGCAATAAATACATAATACAGTTGACATGAAGTACATGTGGGGCAGCAGCCTGTGCTGCTGATGTGATTGAAGAGGTTTGAACGGAGTCTCTGAGGGAATGCGTTTGGGGTTATGGAGTATTGTTAGTAACCATGCTGTTTTTCCCTCTGTGTTTCTGCAGGCTGTTCCTCCAAGTCGTTCAAGCTGTACTCTCCAAAGGAGCCCCCAAACGGCAGCGCCTTCCCCCCCTTCCACCCGGGCACTATGCTAGACCGAGACGTGGGGTGAGTCCTCATTGCTGTAAAACCCTAACCCTAACCCTTCCACCCGGGCACTATGCTAGACCGAGACGTGGAGTGAGTCTTCATTGCTGTAAAACCCTAACCCTAACCCTTCCACCCGGGCACTATGCTAGACCGAGATGTGGGGTGAGTCCTCATTGCTGTAAAACCCTAACCCTTCCACCCGGGCACTATGCTAGACCGAGACGTGGGGCGAGTCCTCATTGCTGTAAAACCCTAACCCTAACCCTTCCACCCGGGCACTATGCTAGACCGAGACATGGGGTGCTTATTGCTCTTAAATAAATAAATAAGCGCTTTAAACATCTGCAAACTCTTGAAAGTATTTGCATTTTGTCAATTTGATAAACAGATACTGTAGCTATTTTGATTTTTATTTAGAACTAAATAACATTTTGTGAGCCTCACTTTCCCTGACAAACTGCAGAAAATGAATAAAAGATTGACCTAAATAATTATATATATATATATATATATATATATATATATATATATATATATATATATATATATATATATATATATATATATATATATATTATATATACGCGCGCATCATGCTTACGGAAGTGCTTGCTACTTTGATTTTAATTGGTAAAGCTCGTTAAACGTCGAATTCGCAAAAAAATATTTATATAGGATAAACGTTGGTAAAACCACCAAAAATAATAATTTAAGAAAGCATATCTAGTCTGTGTAGTTTTTATACTTGCTGTCTGTCCCGTCTCCGTTCCACTCTGAATGGCTAGGGGTCGCTGTCAGTCAATTCAGTGGTTCCTTAATAGGCTAGTGTAGTTTCACAGTCAGTCATTTCATCCTGTTCTGAAAGATCTCATTGGCTGAAGCAGTGCTAGAATGCTTGTGTTCGTTAAATGACTGTCAATCATCAAGACTGACTGTGCGTTTTCATTTGCCAGCTACAGCGCCTGTCATTCAAAGCACCTACTTTGAAATTAGCAGGTTATGGTGTAGGTAAGCTTTTGCTTTGGGTATACGGTGATACTAGTTACTAGTTCAGTTTGAAAATGGGGTGCAAGACGAAAACACTTAATGAGTGTTGTGCACAATACCATGCCCGATGGCTGAAGTCTCCGCGGCAGGACGAAGTGGGCCAGTCTGCCTTGCCTCCAGTGACTCTGAGTCCAGCTGTGCTGAAGCAAGAGAGGGGTGGATCTCAGAATAATAAGTGCAAGTTAGTTCTGTTCAGCTATCTAATGTTTTGCTCTGTGCATATTATTTTTCCTTGTAAATGTATGCTATAAAAGTCTGTGTAATACACTTTATATGTTGTGTTTTCTACGGTTTATTTGAGCCCATGTTTTAATTTGTGTAGGAGCTTTATCTTTTAAAAGGCATAGCTCCGTTGTGACCAAACATTATTTCAATTCGAATGTTGGTAACCATGGTTTTGTTGCATGTCGCATACATTGTTGCTTTCTCTAAATGAGATGTTTCTCAATGGCATAAGTCTGGGTTTTTTTTGGTTTTTTTGCCTTTTAAGCGTAAAGGTCGATTTCATCCGTGCTTGCTTGAATTGAAAAATAAAGATTGAAAAAACCCAGATAAAATCTCCCTGTATCAAGGACTGGGTCTCATTGTCATACTGGATTTCTGCTGCTGTATTACAAAGTAGGTTTGGTGAGCTTGCAGTATGTATTCATGCAGTGTTCTACATTTTTTGCTCATCTCCAGTTCAGATTTCAGTTTTGTAATACTGGTACAGCTAGTATCAATGGTGGGACTGTACGGCCAGGGTGTCCTCGGCTCACCCTGCACCAGTGACTCCGGTAGACTGACCGGGCACCTGCGGGCTTACCTGTAAGCTGCCCAGAGTTGTGTGGTCCTCCAACGCTGTAGCTCTGGGTTGGCTGCATGGCGGGCCTGCAGAGTGAAAAGAAGCGGGCGGCTGATGACACATTTCCGAGGACGCATGTGTCCGTCTTCATCCCTCCCAAGTCAGCGCGGGGGTGGCAGCGGTGAGCCGGGTTGAAATAAACAATAATTGGGCTTACCAAATTGGGGAGAAAATAAGAAATAATTGAAGATTCCAAATTTACGAAAAAAAACAAAAACCTCCTGTTGTATAGCGTTTTTAATCTGTTCTGAGTTTAAGTAACAAGTTCATGTCTCTGTATGCTCCACTCACTTGTGCAAAGATAATCTGCTTGACCTTTCACAGAATTTCAGCTTTTTATTATTCATTTCTTTTATTCCTTATTCCAGCTGCAGTTAACCCAATGCTGCCCCTTTCCCAGTGTTAAATTTGTGCTGAATTGGGTTTTCTTCTGCTTAGCCGATTTGGTGCTGGTGCAGAGATAGAGACGGGAAAAAAACAAAAACTCTTGCCTGGCAATGAGTAGGGCTTCATTTTCTGATTTCATGTTCTTAAATCATCATTCCCATGGCATTGTTGGCTGATTTGAAAAAGCTCAAGTTTAGCTCTGGAAAAGCATACCTTGTAAAAAATAGTGTTAGACTGATCCCTCCTGTTCAAGCAGCAAATTGGTATGCAGCATTGTGTGTGTGTGTGTGTGTGTGTGTGTGTGTGTGAGCGAGCAAACCAACCTGTTCAGGTTTTCTGTATTCTAACCAGTAGGATGGTGTGACAGGGTAGTGGAGGTGTGACAGGGTAGCTGATGTGCTGTCTTTCTCTTTGCAGTCCAACACCTATGTACCCCCCTACATATCTAGAGCCCGGAATAGGGTAAGACTTCTCTCTGTCCTGTCTTTGTGTGCCAGTGTCAGTGTGCCGTCTCCGCAGTCTTGTGTGCACAGTATTGATAATAGATACGAGAAGCATCAAATCTATCTCCTTGTGACTTCATATTCAAAGAGCTAATTACCTTGCTTTGCTTTCTTTTGTATTGCTTCATACGCAGCAAAAACTCTGCTGTTTACATTGTTTCAGCTGCTGGTTCCACTTGTGCTTTGACAGGGTTGCTCATTAGGAACTAATGACGCGCTTTCTGCCTTTATTAAGCTGCACGGCAGTCGCCCTCATTTTCTAATTGCTGAATGAAAAAAATGGGTGCTTGCATTGTGTCTGAGCTCTTGCATTTGAGCTCTGTTGGTCTGAGTTCTATTATATCTGAGCTCTTGCATTTGAGCTCTCTTGCACCTGAGCTCTTGCATTTGAGCTCTGTTGCACCTGAGCTCTGTTCTTGTGTTTCTCTTGCAGGAGACACACGCCGTACGGGAACCAGACAGATTACAGGATATTCGAGCTCAATAAGCGTCTACAGAACTGGACAGAGGTAACTCCTATTCCCTGTCACTGCATGATTTAGTGTCCTGTTGCTGTTAGAGTAGCAAGCACTGCGCTTAACTGACTTACCGGATCTACTCCTGCCTCTTTCAAGCAGCACTATGTAACTGGAAAGTTTCAGTGTATCATACTAAAAAGATGTAAAAATGGACGTGTATTTGGACAAGCACAGGATTAGTATCGTATTGTTGGTTCGGTACACTTCTCTCCCAACCTTGGGGGTTCCATACAAGGCTGTGTCTCGGTGGTATTCCTGCCCTTCTCTCTCTCGCATGCTCTGCAGGAGTGTGACAATCTCTGGTGGGATGCCTTCACTACAGAGTTCTTTGAGGATGATGCCATGCTGACGATCACTTTCTGCCTGGAAGATGGGCCCAAGAGATACAGTAAGCTTCTTATTTAGCCCTTTATTTTACAGTGAGAAACTGCCACCCTCCATATCTAGTTATTAATCTATGAATACTGCCGGCTGTGGTACAGACACAGGAATTCCTTTCACCAAGATAAATTCCCATAGCCACCTGATGGAAATGACTTGGTGTTCTATCAGCGGACACAGGGTAGATCTTCACACACCATGACTCACTGCTGCTCTTCTTTGCATTCACAGCAATTGGTCGGACGTTGATTCCTCGCTATTTCCGCAGTATCTTCGAAGGGGGTGCCACTGAGCTGTACTACGTCTTAAAGCATCCTAAGGAATCATTTCACAATAACTTTGTGTCTCTGGACTGTGACCAGTGCACTATGGTCACACAGAATGGAAAGCCCATGTTTACACAGGTACCTGTTTATTTTAATAAACCAGGTCTTGCTTTGTTCCCTTCGCCCGTTCCTTCTACTGCTGTCTGATGCGTGCTCTCTGTCCTCCCCAGGTGTGTGTGGAGGGCAGGCTGTACTTGGAGTTCATGTTTGATGACATGATGAGGATAAAGACATGGCATTTCAGCATAAGGCAGCACCGCGAGCTTATTCCTCGCAGCATCCTCGCCATGCATGTGAGTAGCGCTGGAGAAATCAGTTCTGTTCTGTCTGTGTCAACGTGCTTTCTGTGTAAGCATACTGTTTTTTTTTATGTACGTGGATGTGGTATCATGTAGCAAAGTATTCTTCACTCAAGTTAGGACATCTGTGTTGAGTTCTAAATGGCAAAGAAAGTGCCTGGGGACCATATAGACCCACAGCACCTGCTTCTGAAACAAAATCAGCACTGAACTCTGTTCTGGAGCAGCAATGTGTCTGTTGTTAGTAACTCTTGTTTTCCACAGGCCCAGGATCCCCAGATGTTGGACCAGCTGTCTAAGAACATCACAAGATGTGGCCTCTCAAACTCCACGCTGAACTATCTCAGAGTGAGTCTCATGATGCTGCTTATCCCCCAGACCTGAGCTGTAGATGCACAGGCTAGACTATTTCATTTTGGGTTTATTTCTAGTCTGCTTTCCTGATTCCTACTGTTTCTGTGTTTATTTTATTGCCGTTCACCTACATCTCTGCAGAGGAAATCAAAGTAAATGGAGGCACTCTCAAAGTAAAAAAATCAATATTTTGATGCTGTACTTTAAAATGATCAGAAACTTTTGTTTTCTGGCTTCAGTCTGGTTTGGCTTGACACATTTGCCAGTACATGTTTTCGTGCCTCTAGCAATGTTAGAATGCAGTTTAACTTTAGTGCATAGCTGGCTCCTGCAAGTTGAGGTTTTTGAGCCATTTGTTCAGTGTGTGTTGCACATCTAGACTGACTTTGCTTTCTTTCTTTCTCTCTTTCTTTCTCTCTGCCTCTCCTCCTTTCCAGCTGTGTGTAATTTTAGAGCCCATGCAGGAGCTGATGTCCAGGCACAAGACCTACAGCTTAAGTCCCCGTGACTGCCTCAAGACATGCCTGTTTCAAAAGTGGCAGAGAATGGTAGCGCCCCCAGGTGAGGACTTGTATTGAGACAGAACTGTTTACTAGAGCTGCAATCGGCACCCTAATTTTGTATTCGATTGTCGTATAGGCATTTATCAACAATCGGACATTAACAATAATAAAGAATATGCATGCATCAGCGTCAGACACCCCTTTAATATTGTAGTAATAATAAATATGCGAGCGTCAGACACCCCTTTAACATTGCAGTAATAATAAAGAATATCCTTGCGTCAGACACCCCTTTAACATTGCAGTAATAATAAAGAATATGCGAGCGTCAGACACCCCTTTAACATTGCAGTAATAATAAAGAATATCCTTGCGTCAGACACCCCTTTAACATTGCAGTAATAATAAAGGATATGCGAGCGTCGGACACCCCTTTAACATTGCAGTAATAATAAAGGATATGAGTGCGTCAGACACCCCTTTAACATTGCAGTAATAATAAAGGATATGCGAGCGTCGGACACCCCTTTAACATTGTAGTGATAATAAAGAATATGCGAGCATCAGACGCCCCTTTAACATTGTAGTGATAATAATAAAGAATATGCGAGCGTCAGACGCCCCTTTAACATTGTAGTGATAATAAAGAATATGCGAGCGTCAGACACCCCTTTAACATTGCAGTAATAATAAAGAATATGCTTGCGTCAGACACCCCTTTAACATTGCAATAATAAGAATATGCGAGCGTCAGACACCCCTTTAACATTGTAATGATATACTCTATTTGAACAGATGTCATTTCTATCTGAACTATGGTTGTTCATTACTGTTAACCATTTATGTCCAAAAGCAAAACATTTGAATGAATCTCAAATCCTCCTGACAAATTTAACTATCATACTAAATTCAGCTTCTTTTTCTATAATACTGCCATGTAATCCAAACACAGCATGCTCTGAAACGAAAGAAGGTAATCAGTAGGTTTAACAGATTAAAGAAACAAACAAAAAAAACAATATTGCCTTAATTTTTAAATCAAGAAAACATGCATACAATAGGTTTACTTCTGATTTGACTGATTTGTCCAATGCGATTGTAGAGGCCTAAATTGTGTATCCTAGCAACAGGCTAATCTATTGAAGTTTTAATGCAAACCGGCAACAGGAGACTTTATGCTGGGCTCTAATTTGATGCATCGATTCACCATAATGTAAACGAGGCTCACAGAGTCTAAGGACAGATGCTCAATAATTGATGCATAGATTAATTGTTGCACCCCTACTGTTTAAATTTTATACCTGCCGCTCTGAAGCTTCACGAAAGCGAACTGTGAAAGCACATCATTAGCATTAACCCTGTATGTTGAATGAATGTTTACCACATGGAATACAAGAGCACAGCCTCTCTGTTACGACAAGTTTGAGTGAAAAGCTGTCACGCCAGAAAACTCACTTCAGAAAAATAAGCCATTATAAACTTGAGGGAGATAAACTTGAGGGAGGTTGCTGCTCTTGCATGTCGCAATACTGGGATCTCTGTTTCCTATGCAAGTGTGTGTGTGTGTGATATATAATCTCCATCTCACTCCTAACTGATGTGCCCACTCCACAGCGGAGCCGGCGAGGCAGCAGCCCAGCAAGCGCAGGAAACGGAAGATGTCAGGAGGCAGCACCCTGAGCTCTGGAGGGGGGACCAACAATAACAGCAACAGCAAGAAGAAGAGCCCAGCCAGCAGCTTCGCTCTCTCCAGTCAGGTACCTGTAAGCATCGGAGTGTCATTACTTTACTGAGGGGAGGGTGCAGGGGCATCTCACTGTCATTACTGAGGAGAGGGGGAGGGTGCAGGGGCATCTCACTGTCATTACTGAGGAGAGGGGGAGGGTGCAGGGGCATCTCACTGTCATTACTGAGGAGAGGGGGAGAGGCTACGGGGCATCTTGCTGTCATTACTGAGGAGAGGGGGAGAGGCTACGGGGCATCTCGCTGTCATTACTGAGGAGAGGGGGAGAGGCTATGGGGCATCTCGCTGTCATTACCGAGGAGAGGGGGAGAGGCATCTCGCTGTCATTACTGAGGAGAGGGGGAGAGGCATCTCGCTGTCATTACCGAGGAGAGGGGGAGAGGCTACGGGGCATCTCTCTGTCATTACTGAGGAGAGGGGGAGGGTGCAGGGGCATCTCGCTGTCATTACTGAGGAAAGGGGGAGAGGCTACGGGGCATCTCGCTGTCATTACCGAGGAGAGGGGGAGAGGCTACGGGGCATCTCGCTGTCATTACCGAGGAGAGGGGGAGAGGCTACGGGGCATCACGCTGTCATTACTGAGGAGAGGGGGAGAGGCATCTCACTGTCATTACTGAGGAGAGGGGGAGACAGGTTTCTGGCTTTGCATTACCTAATGGGTGGAGAAATGGGGTTGGATTATGTCAGCTTTGTACATTTTGGGTGGTCGTGTGGGTTTGTATGCAAGTGTTGTTTTTTGTTGTAATTAAGATTGCAGGTAGTTTTGCAGGCATTCTTTATTAAGGGATGTTTGAGGGTTAGGGTTAGTTTATTTACGTAGGTATAGTGATGAATATTCTATTTAGGTGAAAGGGATTTCATAAAGAAAGGTATGACACAATATTCCTTTTTGCACACCCATAATACAGACCATCAAGCACTCTTACTAAGGGGGCCAACATGAAATCACTGTACACTTCAGCTTGCTATGCTGAACGTGGCAACCCTGGTCTTTACATTTTCAATCCCCTAATCTAAATAAATGTAGTGCTCTGAGGCCAGCAGTCCTAGCCACCCCCTTCCCTTTCCCCTTGTTGCGGGGCATCCTCGCTTCTCCCCCTGTTGTGGGGATAATGTGTGCGCCCCTTCCTGTCCCCCCTGCAGGATGTGATGGTGGTGGGAGAGCCCACTCTGATGGGAGGGGAGTTCGGGGACGAAGACGAACGTCTGATCACACGGTTGGAGAACACGCAGTTTGACGCCGCCAATGGCATCGACGACGAGGACAGTTTCAACAACTCCCCAGCGCTGGGAGCCAACAGCCCCTGGAACAACAAAGCTCCCTCCAGCCAGGAGAGCAAGAACGACAACCCCACATCGCAGGCATCCCAGTAAAAGAGGGGAGGAGGGGGGCGCAGCAAGGGATGGGACGAGATCCCAACTGTGTAGGGACTCCCTGTAAAACACATTCTAAACCGTGCTATTCCACTCCGGTCCTTCAGCTCTGTACATGCTGGCACACCGCACTCTGCTTTAATGGATCACACAGATTTGGATAAGATCACATGGAAGCAGTAAGGTCCAGTGTTTTCCAGCCTGTGGAATTCATATTGGGAACTGCTGCGTTGCACACAGCGAGGTGCAACAGTGATGCTGCTGGCTGAAGTGCTACTGAAATACAGCAGGAGTTTGTAAGCAAACAGTTTGTTAACAGTGCAATGGAATCAGATCAGTGCCAGCTTTGTTCCAACCAGAATCTTTTTTTTTTAAAGCACGCTTTGCTATCTGGTGTGCATTAAAAACAGCAATCCATGTCAGAATCCAAGACTTTAGTCTGGATTTTCTTTCTGTGCACTTCAGGCTACGATGCAAATTTGTAAAATTTAAATTATTTTTTTTTTAGGACCTGGTTGGAACAAAAACCCGTACTGTCCTGGAGCTCGAGGACCGGAGTTGAGAACCACTGCATTAAAACTTATACAAACAAGCAGTAGAGCATTGAGGTACTTGGGATCTGGTTGTGCACAGCCAGATATGATGTTTTACTTGGGAACACAACGCCAGATTTGCTCACATACCCTGATTTATACAAGTAGTTTCCAATTATATATAATTTTTTTTTTTTTTTTTTGAAGGGATTGTCTGTTTTATTATTTCCAGCTATGTTTAAACTCAGTAATGTCTTTCTTTTTTTGTTAATCAAATTTTGATAATTGCCAGGAGTCTGAAATTTTTACAGAACAAAAAATGCAATGTTCCAAAAATCGAACGACAAACTTGTGATTAAGCTATGCTTTGTAGGAGTTTGGCAGCAAGGGGTGTGAAACCATTAATAGTGTGTGTGTTACGAGCCTCTGCCCTGCCCTGCCCAGCCTCTTGCAGGAGGCATTAATCTGCCGCCCGGACCTCCTGAAGGACATGCCATGTGAGGGAAGGGATTGCTGTGGACTATTGGAATACAAATGAACCCTTCTTTGCCCCTCTGTATTCCAGCAGGTAATACACAGGGATCCCTGCTGTGAAAATGAACAACATTGAGCACTCGCAAAGCCTGCTTGTAATTCTGTCTAGTAGCTGCTGGTAGAGGCTGTGGCCATGCTGGGTGGCAGTTTGGTCTGGTCGTTTGCAGCTGCCAGTCAAGGCTGGGGTTGTGCTGGGTTCAGTTTGGTCTGGTTGTTTGCAGCTGCCAGTCAAGGCTGGGGTTGTGCTGGGTTCAGTTTGGTCTGGTTGTTTGCAGCTGCCAGTCTAGGCTGGGGCTGTGCTGGGTTCAGTTTGATCTGGTTGTTTGCAGCTGCCAGTCTAGGCTGGGGCTGTGCTGGGTTCAGTTTGGTCTGGTTGTTTGCAGCTGCCAGTCTAGGCTGGGGCTGAGCTGGGTTCAGTTTGGTCTGGGGGTTGCATCTGCTGGTCAAGGCAGGGGCTGTGCTGGGTTCAGTTTGGTCTGGTTGTTTGCAGCTGCCAGTCTAGGCTGGGGCTGTGCTGGGTTCAGTTTGGTCTGGTTGTTTGTATCTGCTGGTCGAGGCTGGGGCTGTGCTGGGTTCAGTTTGGTCTGGATGTTTGCAGCTGCTGGTCGAGGCTGGGGCTGTGCTGGGTTCAGTTTGGTCTGGTTGTTTGCAGCTGCCAGTCTAGGCTGGGGCTGTGCTGGGTTCAGTTTGGTCTGGTTGTTTGTATCTGCTGGTCAAGGCAGGGGCTGTGCTGGGTTCAGTTTGGTCTGGTTGTTTGCAGCTGCCAGTCTAGGCTGGGGCTGTGCTGGGTTCAGTTTGGTCTGGTTGTTTGTATCTGCTGGTCGAGGCTGGGGATGTGCTGGGTTCAGTTTGGTCTGGATGTTTGCAGCTGCTGGTCGAGGCTGGGGCTGTGCTGGGTTCAGTTTGGTCTGGTTGTTTGCAGCTGCCAGTCTAGGCTGGGGCTGAGCTGGGTTCAGTTTGGTCTGGGGGTTGCATCTGCTGGTCAAGGCAGGGGCTGTGCTGGGTTCAGTTTGGTCTGGTTGTTTGCAGCTGCCAGTCTAGGCTGGGGCTGTGCTGGGTTCAGTTTGGTCTGGTTGTTTGTATCTGCTGGTCGAGGCTGGGGCTGTGCTGGGTTCAGTTTGGTCTGGATGTTTGCAGCTGCTGGTCGAGGCTGGGGCTGTGCTGGGTTTAGTTTGGTCTGGGGGTTGCATCTGCTGGTCGAGGCTGGGGCTGTGCTGGGTTCAGTTTGGTCTTGGGGTTGCATCTGCTGGTCGAGGCTGGGGCTGCGCTGGGTAGCAGTTTGGTTTGGGGGGGGTTTGCAGCTGCATGTAACTTTCACACTGGAGCCCAGCAGTTCAATAGTGAGACATTTAAAGCCACTGTTCTGCACTGCTCTGCTCACTAGCTCTGCAGCTAGGTGCTCTGACCAATGCCATGGTTGGAAAAGGGATGAAATACCTTAATAAGGACAACATGTACAAGAGAATGTTTCTTACTAGACACTTTGAATAGAAATGAATTTAATAATAAACAACTTGATGCCACTGAAACCCAGTACCTCTGTGAATATTAACAGGTTAAATGAGTGAGTTCTGTTTCTAGTGGGCTGTATTTCCCTGCTCATGTTTTTTACTGATCCTGAAAGCTACACACCAAGGAACGAGGCTTCGAGCAAGATCCTTTAAATCCCTCCCTAAAATGCATTCTTTAGTTTTGTTTTCTTTGTTTTTTTTAAAGGAAAAAAGTAAGCTTGTGTGAAGTGTTTTTTTTTTGCTCTTTTATATATACATTTCTCTTTGTGTATTTGTGCTTGTATATTTAAGGTAGTAGCAAAGCTCTGTATAGCTGTAATGAAATGTATTCCTCATTTAGAGCACCCAGAAGCCTGCCTTGTCTAATGTAAAAAAAATAATTAAAATAAACAAGCCCTTTTTGGACATGATGTGAGACCGGTAGATTTCTGGGTACACTCACCATTTGGAACCCCATGTGTGGTTTTTTTTTTTGTTTTGTTTTTTAATGTACATTTGTTTACATTCATCTTGATAATATTGTCCCACTTTCACACATCCCAGATTCGCCATTGGTATTAGTGCCTCCCGATACAATGTTAATAAAATGTTGAAGATTTCTCAACACGTTTAATAGACCTTTGCTCAGAATCTTGCCACTATATACTGCCAGTCTTGCATGCTGTTCTTTTTGGTTCACCTTGCTGTTTATTCGCTTCACAATGGGCAGACCTCACCCGTTTCCTGCAACAACCCACCCACAACTGAGCACACAAGACGTTTAGCCGTCCTTATAAATGTTTTTTAACGTTGTAAGCAAGCAGTACCTCTTGCGTGTGTGTGTGTGTGTGTGTGTCTACCCGGTTCCTGAGGATGAAGGGACACTTTGAAACCTCACCTGAATGATGTGCAACTCTACCCCTGAAATGTTTTGTAATTATTCTGTATTGTAGACTTGCTTCATGTCTGTGTCCAGCTCCCATCTGTAGAGTCCCAGTCCAGAAACCAGAGCAAGGCTAATTTGGTCGGATTTTTAAAGAGCTTGCTTCCTTTTCCCAAGTTTTTTGGTACGATTTTTAAATGCAAACCGAATGGTGATTTGTACCCTCCAATCTTCCTGTAGAGCCCCTAGTCTGGGGCAGTGTAATATTTTTTGCATAGTTTGTGCCATTTAATAATTCCTGTATGGTACTAATAAAGATGACTTTTCACTTTAATAAAATGGTGAGCTTTTATTTGCATTATTGCTGTTGTGTTTGCGTGTGTGTCATTGCTTTGTCCTGTGAAGGAGCTGGCAGAGTGGCTCACAACATCACAAGGGAATGGCACCTGAGTGTCTTCATCTCTTATCCTGCTGGTAATGAGTGGATACCTGCAGGGCTCGCACACAGGTATATACAGTGTGCACGTCACGTAACACCTCTGAAGGCTGTTTACCAGTAAAGTGTAGTTTGATATGTTGCCTCCCAATGTTGTTAATGTAAATGCCTTGTCAACATATAAATCAGGGGCCCCATTTCCCACCTTCTAGGCAGACCCAGATCCTTTATTGTAGAGATAACCTCTCGTTTATTATACTGTGTATGTCTGTGCTTGCAATACTTGAATTTGAAGAATCCAATACTTGAATTTGAAGGATGCAATCTAGCCTCTGAAATCACAGGCTCAAACCTAGTCATTTTAAATGATTTTTGAAGACTAGCCTCGGTATTCCACAATTCATTCTAATCTGGGTCTCATCTAAAAAACAAAACTAGCACCAACCGAAAACAATGCAGGTTACACCTACCTGTGCGTTTATCAGTCCATGAGCTACCCTCTCTTTCCACAAGGGGCATCAGCGCTCCAACCCTATTCCCAGGCACAGTGCAAGCAGGCAATGCCTAGCTTTCATTACACGTTGTTTTTTTCAGAAATAGCAACAAGAACGTTTTCTTGTGATAATATATTTATTTTTATATATATATTTTTTTATATATTTTTATATTTACCACCGTCACATAGCCCTTTAAAGCGGTAGATTGTGAACTGTGCATTATATGCCAAGTCACTTCCAATAGGACATTGATTTAACATGTCATCCGCAGGATGGAGCACAATGTAGACATTGTACAGTGTTTGCAGGTAGTACATGTTGAGCACAGGTTCATGTTTGTTTTGGGCTGTGCAGAATAATTTATTCTAGGTGTTTAAACATGATGAGTCAATAAGGAAATGGAATAGAAAAATAACTACTACACAGCCTGTGGTTTGGGTTCAAGGTAACTTCTTCACACAGCACTGTGGTTTGGGTTCAAGGTAACTTCTTCACACAGCACTGTGGTTTCTGTTCAAGGTAACTGCTTCACACAGCACTGTGGTTTCTGTTCAAGGTAACTGCTTCACACAGCACTGTGGTTTGGGTTCAAGGTAACTGCTTCACACAGCACTGTGGTTTCTGTTCAAGGTAACTGCTTCACACAGCACTGTGGTTTGGGTTCAAGGTAACTGCTTCACACAGCACTGTGGTTTCTGTTCAAGGTAACTGCTTCACACAGCACTGTGGTTTGTGTTCAAGGTAACTGCTTCACACAGCACTGTGGTTTCTGTTCAAGGTAACTGCTTCACACAGCACTTTGGTTTGGGTTCAAGGTAACTGCTTCACACAGCACTGTGGTTTGGGTTCAAGGTAACTGCTTCACACAGCACTGTGGTTTCTGTTCAAGGTAACTGCTTCACACAGCACTGTGGTTTCTGTTCAAGGTAACTGCTTCACACAGCACTTTGGTTTGGGTTCAAGGTAACTGCTTCACACAGCACTGGTTTGGGTTCAAGGTAACTGCTTCACACAGCACTGTGGTTTCTGTTCAAGGTAACTGCTTCACACAGCACTTTGGTTTGGGTTCAAGGTAACTGCTTCACACAGCACTGGTTTGGGTTCAAGGTAACTGCTTCACACAGCACTGTGGTTTCTGTTCAAGGTAACTGCTTCACACAGCACTGGTTTCTGTTCAAGGTAACTGCTTCACACAGCACTGGTTTGTGTTCAAGGTAACTGCTTCACACAGCACTGTTTTGGGTTCAAGGTAACTGCTTCACATAGCACTGTGGTTTGGGTTCAAGGTAACTGCTTCACACAGCACTGGTTTGGGTTCAAGGTAACTGCTTCACACAGCACTTTTTTTTTCTTGATAACTGCTTCACACAGTGGCAAATGAACCTAAACCCTGTCTTCTGGTGTAACCCTGTACATGGTGTAATCACCTTCTTTTTGAGTGAAAGTTGTATGCTGCAGAGATAGATGGCTTTTTGATAGAAACAGTAATTTATTTGAAGTCTTCCCATTGATGATGGGAATGGGACTGTAGAGATGGGAGCTCTGCTAACAAGAGTGAAGTTTTTGCAGGTATCAGGCTTTTAAAGACACAACTGTGGTGGCTTTGACAGACTCACTGAGAGCAGAAACTGACCCAAGACTGTCACAGCTACTGGAAGCAGGCTGATCATTGGGATACAAATTAAACATTTGTGAAACTGCATGTGTGTTAAAATGTTGTAATAACTGTACTGTGTTTTAAACAATATAAAGCCAGCAGAAATACTAAACAAACTGTTAAAACACCCTGTTCATACAAGAAGTTATAATATGCTCTGTATTAAATAGCTATGTTAGAACATTCTATATTCCTGTTTGTTCTGTTATAACAGTGAAAAAATTGTATCTTTGTAAGACTGAGTAAAAACGAAGCTAGGTTGGGGTCACGCTGACCAAGAAACACCTGTGAAATGAGCTAAGCTTGTCTTTGTCTGAGCTGCTGGTGCCAATGCTTATAACCTTGAGCAGAAAGGCAGACGTGAGCATCAAGTTTCTTATTTAGAAAAAAGAAGTAAGCTTGATCTGAAAGTACTCTTTAAGCTAAACACAGGTATTCCAGAATAATTCAGACAATATAAGTGTAAATGTTTTATTATAACAGAAGAACTGTAAGAGTTTGAAACTAAGAGAATGTAGTGTAGAAATTAACTTAAAGTAAAAACTTCAGTCAAAGCATAATGGTGCCAGTCTGTGCCAGGCATATAGTGGGATTTGCTAAAGAGAAGGTGATTCATTTGTTAACCTTGTCTTTGCTTGAAACTGAATGGTACCAGATTGGGGGGGTGGGGGTAATTGAAGGAAATAACTTTTTGGCAACTAATACAAGTTTTAAAGTTTGGGGGGTTTGAAATCCAAGGTTTCTATAATGGGTGATCTTTTACATATAAGAAATACCTCCTGGTACAGGAAAGGGGAGTCAGTGGTGAACTGTATATGGCTTCATTAAATCATATAAATTAATGAAGACCTGGTAAAAACAAGCGAGGGGGAGCCATAGCACAGGACCAGGTTATGCCATATGCCTGAGAAAATGCTTACAGAAGACTCTTCTATTAGTGATGGCAGACCTCCACAGAGAAGCAGATGGTTGGGAACTTGCCTGAACAGGATTTTTGTAAAAAAGAAGAGAGAGGTCAAGTTTAGATTAAAGCATTGAATAACTGTAATGGGACTGTTATATATTGACTATATCCTTCATAAACTGGATTTAAGTGAAAATGATTGGGTATATAATTGCAGACTTTAGAAGTTTAATACAAGCCTTCTACCAACCTTTATCCAATATGTTTTAGTTAATTGTTAAACCACATCTATACATGTAATGAAGCCGACCTATTAAGGAGGATGTTTTTTGATGTAAAAAGGAAATATATTTTTAACCCAGGATTGGAATAGTTAACCAAAGTGTGTGTGTGTGTGTGTGTATATATATATATATATATATATATATATATATATATATATATATATATAAATAAATAAATCACATCTTTCTATGTATTCTTCATATACTTCTACTGTATTCACATGCATGCTGTGTTCAGGTACTCCCTAAAACAATTACATCAGGTCAAGAGTTCACCTTACATAGTTTGGTGATGTGGGAGAGGTGGACTATGGAATGAAAGTTAATTGATCATATAGAAGGAGTTACCTGGTGTTTTAACAATGTTATTTACTTAAAAGACAGGAATTGTCAAGGCAGAATAATTTTTGAGATTTAATTAAGACTTCTGACATAAAAAGTGAAGCAAAAAAACGAGGTAAAATCCTAGTCAAGTGTCACTCAACTTGCTGTCTACAAGCTGATGTGATCCATGCTCTGAAGATCTCTGATCGAGCTGATGTGATCCATGCTCTTCAGATCTTTAATTGAGCTGATGTGATCCATGCTCTGAAGATCTCTGATCAAGCTGATGTGATCCATGCTCTGAAGATCTCTAATCGAGCTGATGTGATCCATGCTCTTAAGATCTTTGATTGAGCTGATGTGATCCATGCTCTGAAGATCTCTGATTAAGCTGATTGCTGTTGGGGTCTTTGCCTTTGAAGACAGTTCCTGTCCTTACATTATATTCTGCACTGGCGTTTGGGTTCTGCTTTATCTTGGCTTCCCTTGAGTGTAAGAAGGTGGTCCAATGAATTAGATTTGCTGTATGATGGTCAAATCCAGGTATTCCAAATAGCGTTTGGAGACACACCCTCCGTCATTATTATATCGCAGATTGTGTAAAACGTGCGCAGTATCCCAGATAGTTGTTACAGGTTTGCTGATGGTAGAGTTTTAATAGTCGAGTTACTGTAGGAGTTAACTGCTAGTAGGCGTGACTAGGCTCTGCTCCCGGACTGACAGGCTAATTTACCTAAACGGACGTGTGTTTGTTTCCATTGTTAAGAGAATGTTCTGTTTTTGGGTGTCCAGTGAATAGAACAGTTCCACGTTCCGGAATGCCAGCGAGAACAGAATAGGTAAGAGGTATTAATTAAATGTCAATCTCACATTAGAATATTAGACTTTCAAATTAAAGTTTTAATTGTTGTATTTTGTCTACCGCGTTGTATTACTGAAAATAAGTTCACTTTTCTGATACGTGTTTGCAGAAGTTATTGAAGATTTCCAATTGCTCGCTAGGCTATGAAGTTGTGCCAGTGGAGTAACTGTCGGGACCGCGGAAGGGACTCAAGTTTTCTGAGCAGGTGCTGCGCATTAGAGAAATGAACAATGGGCGGAGAACAGACTGCCGATGGTGTCTCTGTAGAGCTTCCCTGTATTTTCTCTCTGCTTGAACCATTTTGAAACGTGAGGCAGTACCGTGTGACCTGCATAACATTAACGCTTTTATCGCTAAAGCAACTCTACATTAACGAATTCACCTTTTTCAATGTCACGTGTTGCAGAAAATCAAAGGTATGCATAAACTTTACAGAGCCATACCCAGAAATGACCGATAACGTGGTCCATTTAGTCGTGTTGTCTTTCCTACAGGGTAAGATGTACGAGCATTGGAAATAGGGCTTCTGATTTTCCATGTTTCCGCGACTTTTCCACTCTCCTTTAACAATTTATCTGATACCTGTTAATCCAGTCGTGTCTCTCAATCACAACCGAGAAGCGTGTTCATGGAAAATGACAGTGATTTAATTTAAATAAATGGGCTTTTAAATTGTAAGTCTACTTTCTCATGTCAAAACAAAAGCGACTCTTTATTATTGTAAATACAGTCACGCAGAACGACTGTAATAAAGTCTGTCCAGAATAGAATACTTTATTTTTCATTCTCTCTTTAGTAAAGTCACTTATTAACATGGTGCCATCTAGTTTGTACGCTCTGCTTGGAAACCCAAAATGTAATGCTTTAAAAGCCAATGTAGTTACACAGAAGAAAAACCCGTAAATGAAATCAATGTTACGATGAACACGTTTCTCAATGTGATTGAGAGTCACGTAGAGTTAGGTATCTGTTGAATTCTTTGAGGAGATGTAAAACACTGAAAATCAATAGCCCTATTATAAACAGCACTATACCATGTATAGATATTATCTTTGTAAACACACGTGTACATGTGTTTATTCCTGTTACAGCATATGTAACTGTGTTTATAAAAACAGTATATTCTCAGTGTCAATGTCAGCCAGTATACTTGTATAAAGATCTCTGTACTTCCCTCTGCAATATAATTTTGGGTAAACAGTCACACCTCATTTTCCAATGGGTGTGGTGTCTGAGGAGTCCAGTTACATCTGGACTAAAAGAGTCCGGAATTCCCAAAAACAGAACATTCTTTACCAAGCTCTGATGCAGCAACTTTCTGCAAGCCACTCAACAGAGGCACAAGCCAGTCAACACAGACACATGCCGCTCAACAGAGGCACAAGCCAGTCAACACAGACACATGCCGCTCAACAGAGGCACAAGCCAGTCAACACAGACACATGCCACTCAACACAGACACATGCCACTCAACAGAGGCACATGCCACTCAACAGAGGCACAAGCCACTCAACACAGACACATGCCACTCAACACAGACACAAGCCACTCAACACAGACACATGCCACTCAACACAGACACATGCCACTCAACAGAGGCACATGCCACTCAACACAGGCACAAGCCACTCAACACAGACACATGCCACTCAACACAGGCACAAGCCACTCAACACAGGCACAAGCCAGTCATAGCACGTCCAGTATTTTGTCAGGTATCCAAAAGCTTTTAAAACAGTAGCGTTCCCAGAACATGTTCTTCTTGTTGGAGGAAATGTAATTATTTACAGCTTGGTTTGCCGAAAGCCACTTGAAAGTTCAATATTTATGTCATGGCGTGTGAATGAAGTGTGTTAGTGATGGCTGCAGTGTTGCAGAACACACAGGGAAGAACCTTTTCTCCTCTCAAGCTCACACTGTTTGACATCCCCTGAGTGTGCTATGGAGTTTCTGTCTGCTCTCCTTAATGGCCTCTCCTTTGCTACAGTATTGCTTCTTTGAGTTCACCACATGAATACACTGGAACACAGAGGCGCTCAGTCACCCACATGAATACACTGGAACACACAGGGTATTCAACAGGCATGACCCTCACAATCTCACAGCAGGGTCCTCCCATAGATCCAATCTGGAACCTTTGTTACACTCGGTCTCCCTCTACAGGCATGGCTGTGAAGACCACGCTGCTCTTTGTGCTGCTGGGGTGCGGTGAAGTGTGGGCTGCTTCAGGTACCTGCTCCAGTGGATCCCTGGAACTGAATAGCCTCAATCAGTCCCAATATAAACCGGACCCAAGCCGGGACACTGGGATCACAGTGTTATCAGACATGGTCCACTCCTTCCTGGACATGGTCCAGCCCAACCCCTTCCCCACAGGTGAGTACCCCTCATTTAATCCTGCCGTATTGATCCAAACAGTCAAGAGTCACAGTGCAGCCTATCAGGGGAAGTAGTAGGATCTAAAACAAGACTACGGTAGTTCCCAAACTTATCTTATGTTCGAGTGACCATCAGGAGGGTTCACTTTTAATTACAGTGCTGTGGATGTGGTTCATGATCTCCTCTTTATTTGTGATGGGAGTGGGTGATTCAGTTTATAGGATGTGGTTCATGATCTCTATTTGTGATGGGAGTGGGTGATTCAGTTTATAGGATGTGGTTCATGATCTCTATTTGTGATGGGAGTGGGTGATTCAGTTTATAGGCTGTGGTTCATGATCTCTTTATTTGTGATGGGAGTGGGTGATTCAGTTTATAGGATGTGGTTCATGATCTCTATTTGTGATGGGAGTGGGTGATTCAGTTTATAGGCTGTGGTTCATGATCTCTATTTGTGATGGGAGTGGGTGATTCAGTTTATAGGATGTGGTTCATGATCTCTATTTGTGATGGGAGTGGGTGATTCAGTTTATAGGCTGTGGTTCATGATCTCTTTATTTGTGATGGGAGTGGGTGATTCAGTTTATAGGATGTGGTTCATGATCTCTATTTGTGATGGGAGTGGGTGATTCAGTTTATAGGCTGTGGTTCATGATCTCTATTTGTGATGGGAGTGGGTGATTCAGTTTATAGGATGTGGTTCATGATCTCTATTTGTGATGGGAGTGGGTGATTCAGTTTATAGGATGTGGTTCATGATCTCTTTATAGTGATGGGAGTGGGTGATTCAGTTTATAGGATGTGGTTCATGATCTCTATTTGTGATGGGAGTGGGTGATTCAGTTCACACCTGGGAAAGAAATAATAAAGATAACATTTTCCAGTTATTAAAAAATAGTTTGAAAGTGGCAGAGTGTTGCAGGGGCGCAGGTTTGTGGTTAGTGATTAATCTTCTTTGAGGCAGAGTGTTGCAGGGGCGCAGGTTTGTGGTTAGTGATTAATCTTCTTTGAGGCAGAGTGTTGCAGGGGCGCAGGTTTGTGGTTAATGATTAATCTTCTTTGAGGCAGAGTGTTGCAGGGGCGCAGGTTTGTGGTTAGTGATTAATCTTCTTTGAGGCAGAGTGTTGCAGGGGCGCAGGTTTGTGGTTAGTGATTAATCTTCTTTGAGGCAGAGTGTTGCAGGGGCGCAGGTTTGTGGTTAGTGATTAATCTTCTTTGAGGCAGAGTGTTGCAGGGGCGCAGGTTTGTGGTTAGTGATTAATCTTCTTTGAGGCAGAGTGTTGCAGGGGCGCAGGTTTGTGGTTAGTGATTAATCTTCTTTGAGGCAGAGTGTTGCAGGGGCGCAGGTTTGTGGTTAGTGATTAATCTTCTTTGAGGCAGAGTGTTGCAGGGGCGCAGGTTTGTGGTTAGTGATTAATCTTCTTTGAGGCAGAGTGTTGCAGGGGCACAGGTTTGTGGTTAGTGATTAATCTTTGAGGCAGAGTGTTGCAGGGGCGCAGGTTTGTGGTTAGTGATTAATCTTCTTTGAGGCAGAGTGTTGCAGGGGCGCAGGTTTGTGGTTAGTGATTAATCTTCTTTGAGGCAGAGTGTTGCAGGGGCGCAGGTTTGTGGTTAGTGATTAATCTTCTTTGAGGCAGAGTGTTGCAGGGGCGCAGGTTTGTGGTTAGTGATTAATCTTCTTTGAGGCAGAGTGTTGCAGGGGCACAGGTTTGTGGTTAGTGATTAATCTTCTTTGAGGCAGAGTGTTGCAGGGGCGCAGGTTTGTGGTTAGTGATTAATCTTCTTTGAGGCAGAGTGTTGCAGGGGCACAGGTTTGTGGTTAGTGATTAATCTTTGAGGCAGAGTGTTGCAGGGGCGCAGGTTTGTGGTTAGTGATTAATCTTCTTTGAGGCAGAGTGTTGCAGGGGCGCAGGTTTGTGGTTAGTGATTAATCTTCTTTGAGGCAGAGTGTTGCAGGGGCGCAGGTTTGTGGTTAGTGATTAATCTTCTTTGAGGCAGAGTGTTGCAGGGGCGCAGGTTTGTGGTTAGTGATTAATCTTCTTTGAGGCAGAGTGTTGCAGGGGCGCAGGTTTGTGGTTAGTGATTAATCTTCTTTGAGGCAGAGTGTTGCAGGGGCGCAGGTTTGTGGTTAGTGATTAATCTTCTTTGAGGCAGAGTGTTGCAGGGGCGCAGGTTTGTGGTTAGTGATTAATCTTCTTTGAGGCAGAGTGTTGCAGGGGCGCAGGTTTGTGGTTAGTGATTAATCTTCTTTGAGGCAGAGTGTTGCAGGGGCGCAGGTTTGTGGTTAGTGATTAATCTTCTTTGAGGCAGAGTGTTGCAGGGGCGCAGGTTTGTGGTTAGTGATTAATCTTCTTTGAGGCAGAGTGTTGCAGGGGCGCAGGTTTGTGGTTAGTGATTAATCTTCTTTGAGGCAGAGTGTTGCAAGGGCGCAGGTTTGTGCTTAACCAATTTCCGCAGGATGGTGTTCAATACATCCACTGGAGCCAATGCAAGCCACAGCTGCAGTGAAGGGCTGCCTCGTTGTATATCAGGTACAATGACTGCTAATGGAATTGGATGTAATGGAACCAATACAAGTGACTCTTGTAGGTATAAAGCTGAGGGAACACAAAGGAACAGTGGCTTGAAACCTGGTTTCAGGAACCTAGTTTTTGAGGCAACTTTGCTCTATCAAAGCCCAAGTCTTCCCTGGTGTGCCATGCAGTCGCCTGACACCTAGTCTCAAAGTGGCTTTGTGTTCCCTTCAGCTTAACACTGTGTAACGAATTGGCATCTCAGGCCATTGAATTGAATAGAAAGGCAAGGACTGGATACAAACCGTTAACCTCAAAGACGAACGTGTCACCATTTAACCAAAGAGGAAGCTTTGTAGTGGAGGGGGTATGTGTCTTACAATGGCAGGATCATCAACTCTTCGGTCACAAGGAGATAAATACAACAGTTTAATCAAACCTGCAGAAATAAATCAAAACCAAGTCTGTACTGTTGACATTTGAAGATAAGACCCTAATTGAAATTCTAGAAACAATTTGATGAATGGCACCACAGAACAAGGAAATAACATGGGTCTTAAATCAGTGTTTGACTCGCTGCTCTCCTGAGAACACGGGTCTCAAATCAGTGTTTGACTCGCTGCTCTCCTGAGAACACGGGTCTCAAATCAGTGTTTGACTCGCTGCTCTCCTGAGAACACGGGTCTCAAATCAGTGTTTGACTCGCTGCTCTCCTGAGAACACGGGTCTCAAATCAGTGTTTGACTCGCTGCTCTCCTGAGAACACGGGTCTCAAATCAGTGTTTGACTCGCTGCTCTCCTGAGAACACGGGTCTCAAATCAGTGTTTGACTCGCTGCTCTCCTGAGAACACGGGTCTCAAATCAGTGTTTGACTCGCTGCTCTCCTGAGAACACGGGTCTCAAATCAGTGTTTGAATCGCTGCTCTCCTGAGAACACGGGTCTCAAATCAGTGTTTGAATCGCTGCTCTCCTGATAACACGGGTCTCAAATCAGTGTTTGACTCGCTGCTCTCCTGATAACACGGGTCTCAAATCAGTGTTTGACTCGCTGCTCTCCTGATAACACGGGTCTCAAATCAGTGTTTGACTCGCTGCTCTCCTGATAACACGGGTCTCAAATCAGTGTTTGACTCGCTGCTCTCCTGATAACACGGGTCTCAAATCAGTGTTTGACTCGCTGCTCTCCTGATAACACGGGTCTCAAATCAGTGTTTGACTCGCTGCTCTCCTGATAACACGGGTCTCAAATCAGTGTTTGACTCGCTGCTCTCCTGATAACACGGGTCTCAAATCAGTGTTTGACTCTCTTAAAAGTAAAACCAAACAGAAACTGCAACAGAGCCCTTGAGTGAGGTGTGTGTTCCGGGTTTTGTTTTTCAGAACTCCTTACAGAAGCAATAAAAGATGCCTCTACAATCATCCAGGAAGACTCCCTGAGAACGGTAAGGACATTAGTATCCATCTGTAGGTATTGATAACGAGCTGTTAAAGAGCAAGGCTTCCTCATTGGCCTTTCAACTCGGCTAGTCCCTCCTACTCTGCTTACTCCGTGTTGGAAGTTCACGCTCTCACGTGCTAGGCAGTTTGAATTATCCAGGCAAGCTCAAATATATATATATAATATATATATAATGCTTTTATTGAATTTCAAAGTTAATCTGCTACAGTATAGATTTGATTTCTCCAGTAAGGCTGCCCTGTTTACATTTTATTTATAAGTGTGTCAATCAACCTGCACTCATCTGAACAGCCTTGTCAAAACAATGAATAACATTTTTTTTTTTTTTTACTGTAGTACTAAAGCCTTACATGATACCATTTTTTTAAGGCAGACAAAAATGTCCTTCATGAGGAAAAGCTATTTGCACACAAGAGTTTCTGTTAGTTGGTACACTGCATGATCTTAAGCACACTTTTATCAGACCATATGCAAATCTACAGGTGACCTCAGATCTGGTGATTCAAACCCAGTCTTACTTTATCTTTGCATACTGTGCCTTCTTCCTGCACCGTCTCATGTTCTACAAGCAAGGTAATTTACTCTCCATACAGCAGCCCCTGAGCACAGCCCAGGAATACAAGCCCCTGAGTATTCTGAGCACAGCCCAGGAATACAAGCCCCTGAGTATTCTGAGCACAGCCCAGGAATACAAGCCCCTGAGTATTCTGAGCACAGCCCAGGAATACAAGCCCCTGAGTATTCTGAGCACAGGACAGGAATACAAGCCCCTGAGTATTCTGAGCACAGGACAGGAATACAAGCCCCTGAGTATTCTGAGCACAGCCCAGGAATACAAGCCCCTGAGTATTCTGAGCACAGCCCAGGAATACAAGCCCCTGAGTATTCTGAGCACAGGACAGGAATCCAAGCCCCTGAGTATTCTGAGCACAGGACAGGAATCCAAGCCCCTGAGTATTCTGAGCACAGGACAGGAATACAAGCCCCTGAGTATTCTGAGCACAGGACAGGAATACAAGCCCCTGAGTATTCTGAGCACAGGACAGGAATACAAGCCCCTGAGTATTCTGAGCACAGCCCAGGAATCCAAGCCCCTGAGTATTCTGAGCACAGCCCAGGAATACAAGCCCCTGAGTATTCTGAGCACAGGACAGGAATGCAAGCCCCTGATAACGACACTGCAGTCCAAAACAGATCATTCCAGGTGCTGAAGTATGAGGCTGGCTTTCTGGTCTGCGTTGCCATCGGGATCCTCTTCATCCTGCTCATGCCTCTGATTGGCTTCTTCTTCTGCTGCTGCCGTTGCTGTGGCAACTGTGGTGGGAGGATGTATCAAAAACAGTCCAAGAAGACAAGCTGCAAGAGGAGAGGCCTGTATTGGTCCCTGATGCTGATCACCATTGTCATACTGTGAGTATTGTGATGAAAAAACATCCAGAACTTCAAAACACTTTCTGAAGGCCCTGTTTGAAACACGGCTCTGCTTGACTTGTAGAAATGTGGGTCTGCTTGACTTGTAGAAATGTGGGTCTGCTTGACTTGTAGAAACGTGGGTCTGCTTGACTTGTAGAAACGTGGGTCTGCTTGAGTTGTAGAAACGTGGGTCTGCTTGACTTGTAGAAACGTGGGTCTGCTTGACTTTTAGAAACGTGGGTCTGCTTGACTTGTAGAAACGTGGGTCTGCTTGACTTGTAGAAACGTGGGTCTGCTTGACTTGTAGAAACGTGGGTCTGTTTGACTCCATTCTGTTCCTTAGATATAAATCACTGTGTTTAACTGGGCACAACTTTTTGGGTTTTATTGTTTCATGTGTTCTTCGGATTATGATTATTATGGAACTGCCTGGCTTATCAAACGCAGTAGATCAAAGTGCTCACCATTCACTTGTTTGCCAAACCATAAGAACAGTAGTGACTGGGTTTGTTTTTTTTACACTTGTTTCCTTGTGTGCTGAACCAGAGCGGGGAATATCTGTATGTTCATTAGCAACGACAAGTTTACAAAAGCCATCAACAACAGCCCTGAACTGCTTAACGACACACTGGACAACATGAAGACTTTCCTGAGCGAGATACCCCAGGTACGTACTGCACACTGCTGGGAACTGATGAGAGAGGCTCACTGCGTCATGTACAGGGTGTGAGATACACTGATGAGAGAGGCTCACTGCATCATGTACAGGGTGTGAGATACACTGATGAGAGGGGCTCACTGCATCATGTACAGGGTGTGAGATACACTGATGAGAGGGGCTCACTGCGTCATGTACAGGGTGTGAGATACACTGATGAGAGAGGCTCACTGCATCATGTACAGGGTGTGAGATACACTGATGAGAGGAGATCACTGCATCATGTACAGGGTGTGAGATACACTGATGAGAGAGGCTCACTGCATCATGTACAGGGTGTGAGATACACTGATGAGAGAGGCTCACTGCATCATGTACAGGGTGTGAGATACACTGATGAGAGAGGCTCACTGCATCATGTACAGGGTGTGAGATACACTGATGAGAGAGGCTCACTGCATCATGTACAGGGTGTGAGATACACTGATGAGAGGGGCTCACTGCATCATGTACAGGGTGTGAGATACACTGATGAGAGGAGATCACTGCATCATGTACAGGGTGTGAGATACACTGATGAGAGGGGCTCACTGCATCATGTACAGGGTGTGAGATACACTGATGAGAGGAGATCACTGCATCATGTACAGGGTGTGAGATACACTGATGAGAGGGGCTCACTGCATCATGTACAGGGTGTGAGATACACTGATGAGAGGAGATCACTGCATCATGTACAGGATGTGAGATACCCCAGGTACGTGCTGGGAACTGATCAGCAGAAAAACAATAAATGATATACATTTAGTAAGAACTGTCCTCCACCACATGACCTCCGTGGGATGTAGACTGAGGGCCCTTAGAAAGCAGAGGCTCTTGGGTCATGAGGACATCATCCAAAAAAGCCAAGCAAAGTTTCTTTTCCGATTCTTAGTTCTAATCCATGTAGCTTTCCTGCCACCATGATATTGCAGATTCTCTGAGGTTCCTCTAGAAACACTTTGACTTGGAGTCTTTATTCAGCAGTCTTCATGAAAGATGGAAGACAGAGTGCTGATAACAGGTCAGCTTCTTTAAGGGTAACGGACTCTGGTGTTTTTATTGTACTTCCCAGCAAATCAATAACGTGGTTAAGGAGAGCTCAAAGCCCTTGGATGAAGTCAGCAGGAGCTTGAATGGTAAGTTCGGGGGGTTCAGCAGCTGCTAAGGGTTTAAAGATGAGATGGAGGGAGAGGGACACACAAGGGTAGAGTTTAGCAGTAGGATATTGACAGTGTTAGTGTGATGCAGAGCCATGAGGCAGGCTGATCTGGTGATTACTTGAAACTCAGGATTATCCAAACACAATTATCTGAATCAAAGGTCTGTTAGTCAGTTGTTTGTGGGTTGGTCCTCCAGGTAGAAATACACACTGTGCTTTTTTTAGTAAGTTTTTAGAGGAAATTCTTCAAAAACCTATTGGTGAAGACATTGGGCCTGATTTATCAAGGTCTGTACATAAGAATGCAAGTTGCACCATTTTGGTGAAAGTAAAATGAAACTGGCGATGTTGCAAAACTGGTTAGAAACCAACTCAGTCACACCTTAGACTGTGTACCTGGCTCCTTCCGAGTTGTGTCTGAAGTTGCATTTTACTGTAAGGACCTTGATGAATCCAGTCGTGTGAAGCAAGCTGGAATTCTTTCTCTATGGTGATGACCCCTGACCTGTATCTCTCCAGATATTGGCCCCTTGCTTGGGGGGGGAGATCCTGCAGGCCCTGGGGGGCCCCGTGTACAGCTTGCTGGACTCACTCCTCCTCATCAGTCAAGGTAACTGTGTCCCTTCAGAGTTCTACTAAGACTTTCTCAATCCAGCACCACAGCATCCTGAGGAAGGGCTGCAGAGCGCCCATGACACACAGCCTGTGTTTCTTTGAAGGCAATACATAAGCGCTCCATAGTGTAGAGAGTGGACATGATGTATCAGAAGCAATACGAATAGAGCAGCACATTCAGCCCTGCCGAAGCGTGGCATTCAAATGGTTGTTTAACTATAGTGATTGAGTCACTGATGTGTGCACAAGCCACCCGTCTCAGTTGACACTCCTGAGGAAAAGAGAAATGCGACCGCAGGGTTTGGAGGTTTTTACCACATGGTCCTTCAAGAACAGCCTGGACTTTTTGCTAAAGATCTCTCTCTCTCTTTCTTTCTTCTGTTTCTAGAGGTTACCTCCATTGGAGAGGTGCTGATGAACGTGAACTCCACAACAGAGTCCTTGAAGCAAAAACAGCAAGAGATTGTGACAAACCTGACAGCCATTTGGAAACGCATAGAGCAAACACTGAAGAATCCGGATTGTACAGACTGTGATCTAGTGGTGGGAAGTTTACACAAACCAGCTTTCCATGTGGATTTCAGTGGGGTAAGCCAAGGACTATGAAGGTGATGAGTCTGCTCACTTATAGAGGTGTAACTACACTAATCTTAAATACAGTAGGGATCAGGAGATGCAGGTCTGCTCACTTGTAGAGGTGTAACTACACTAATCTCAGGTACAACAGGGATCAGGAGATGCAGGTTGTGATATTTTTGCAATGTTTACACTCATGTTTCCTTTCTGTTAGATGCCTGACTTGAGTGCCCCGATGGATGCCATCAGCAAAGTGAAGGATGCTAACCTGAGTGCCATAGTAAATGAGGTGAGATGCCACCTATTAATACAGCGTGCTGTAAATGGGACAGGGCTAATTCTACCTGATCCCAGTGGGAGAAAATGTGGTATTGCAGTATGTGAAATCAGACTGATCACAAGAGGATGTGTCAGGCAGCCCCACTCTCACACAGGAGCTATTGCATACTGTCTAACTGTATGTGTCATTTCTTCACCTGTAGGCTAACAAGACCTTGAACGGCATTCCCGAAAGAGTGAGCAATGAGACTAGAGGGGTGGTGGCAGGTAGGTTGAGTCTGAGGGCTTTGTGTCTGGATTCATTACCCCAGGTTCCTGTCATTGCAATGCAGTACAAATCATTGATATCGGTGATATCGCAAACCTTAGAAGCAAAGCACACAAATGAAGAAATACAACGCTTGCTCTTGAATACAAACCATTGATATTGGTGACCTGAAAATACCCCTTTCCAGATATACTAGCGATCCAGCAATGATCTTGGGACCCAAAAGCTTTGTTTTTTTGTTTTTTTTTTGTAATATTTTTCTTCTTTCTTGTGTGTGTCAGACATGAATAAACAACTCATGGCTATTGAGGAAGAAATTGGGCAAATTGCCCAAAACATTCCTTTGGACCAACTCACGGAAGTGAATAAGCAGCTGGACAGTGTAATGGACGACCTGCACATGTATCTTCCAGAGGTTTCTCAGGCAGATGAATACAGGTGTGATGAGCATGTAGTGAGACCAGAGCAGTGACTGGGATTCATCCAACTATTACCATGATATACAATTGTACACTAACATATATTGTGCACAAAGATGTACACATTAAGTACATTGTAACTTTGCATAATAACATTGTAATGATGTATGACCCTTCATGTAAAGTGCAACCCAATCCTGTGCAGCTGACTGTGAGCTGGGTGTCTCTCCTCCACAGATGGATTACAGGGCTCATCCTGAGCTGCCTGGTCCTGCTGGTGGTTGTGTGTAACAGTCTGGGGCTCCTCTTGGGGCCCATTGGGCTCAGACCCAGCACTGACCCCACCAAGCGATCATGCACTGCAGACTGCGGGTGCGTCTTCTTCATGGCGTGAGTAGAGATTGTGTGGATGAATGAGTGGTGATGTGAATGTTTGAGTAGAGATTGTATGGAGGATGGGAGTGTTTGATTGGAGAGTGTGTGGATGATGGGAGTGTTTGAGTTGGAGAGTGTGTGTTTGAGTGGAGAGTGTTTGAGTGGAGAGTGTGTGGATGATGGGAGTGTTTGAGTTGGAGAGTGTGTGTTTGAGTGGAGAGTGTGTGGATGATGGGAGTGTTTGAGTGGAGAGTGTGCATTTGAGTGGAGAGTGTTTGAGTGGAGAGTGTGTGGATGATGGGAGTGTTTGAGTTGGAGAGTGTGTGTTTGAGTTGGAGAGTGTGTGGATGATGGGAGTGTTTGAGTGGAGAGTGCTTGAGTGGAAAGTGTGTGGATGATGGGAGTGTTTGAGTGGAGAGGGTGTGGATGATGGGAGTGTTTGAGTGGAGAGTGTGTGTTTGAGTGGAGACTGTGTGGATGATGGGAGTGTTTGAGTGGAGAGTGTGTGGATGATGGGAGTGTTTGAGTGGAGAGTGTGTGTTTGAGTGGAGAGTGTTTGATAGGATTGTGTGTGGATGATGGGATCATTTGAAGCTGCATCCTCACTCCTGTGCTGTCTGTTGCAGGGGGGTTGGCTTCAGCTTTCTTTACTCCTGGCTGCTCATGCTGTTGGTTCTCCTGATGTTCCTGCTGGGAGGGAATGTCTACACGCTGGTCTGCAAGCCCTGGAGCAATCAGCAGCTTTTAAAGGTAACAGGTCACCATGTGAACATGGAAGTGTATCTACTGATCTACAGTGTGTGATGCTGGCTGTGAAATAAACCTTGCATTGTATAACAGCTCCAACACTGCCCTCTGATTATGAAATAAACCATGCATTGTATAACAGCTCCAACACTGCCCTCTGACTGTGAAATAAACCATGCATTGTATAACAGCTCCAACACTGCCCTCTGACTGTGAAATAAACCATGCATTGTATAACAGCTCCAACACTGCCCTCTGATTATGAAATAAACCATGCATTGTATAACAGCTCCAACACTGCCCTCTGACTGTGAAATAAACCATGCATTGTATAACAGCTCCAACACTGCCCTCTGATTATGAAATAAACCATGCATTGTATAACAGCTCCAACACTGCCCTCTGACTGTGAAATAAACCATGCATTGTATAACAGCTCCAACACTGCTCTCTGATTATGAAATAAACCATGCATTGTATAACAGCTCCAACACTGCCCTCTGATTATGAAATAAACCATGCATTGTATAACAGCTCCAACACTGCCCTCTGATTATGAAATAAACCATGCATTGTATAACAGCTCCAACACTGCCCTCTGATTATGAAATAAACCATGCATTGTATAACAGCTCCAACACTGTCCTCTGACTGTTGATGGGATTAAGAGAAGTTTTTATTTATAACCCAGTTACACTTGCATGATCACACTTGTGCTGCACAACCCCATTGAAATGAATATTGAAGGATGACCACCAGCCTGCCGTCATGTGTTTAATTGCAGTTCTTCAACACTCCAGATGTGATCCCGGGGTTCAACCTGTCTGACATGCTCGGGGTGAACACCCATTTGGAAATCGCTCAGATTTACAGGTAGGTGCTCTTGTGTGTGCAATACCAATGGGACTCGTATTCTTTTCTGTTCGGTTTTCTTCTCTTCCTTAAGAAATGAAATGATGGTGAGCGAATCAATGCTTTCAGAATAGCTGCAATGTCTTTCTAACCTGGGTGTAGTTGCACTGATTTTCCCTAGGCAGCGCTGTTCGTGTTTCCTGTGATCATGTGGTTTCTATATTTCAGTGACTGTAAGAACAATGACCCTATATGGAGCACCCTGCATCTGGAAGACTTGGTTAATCTGGATGAGCTTTTAAATATCAGTAAAGTAAGTGTCACTGTGGAGCCTCCACTGCGCTCACAGGAGCTGCTTTTAAATATCAGTAAAGTAAGTGTCACTGTGGAGCCTCCACTGCGCTCACAGGAGCTGCTTTTAAATATCAGTAAAGTAAGTGTCACTGTGGAGCCTCCACTGTGCTCACAGGAGCTGCTTTTCCCTCAGTTTCCTGGCTGACCAGTTGATTTGCCTCCGCAGTACACAGGAGACATCCAAGCAGCCTTCAACAAGACCAGCATCCATCCTCCTGAGATCAGCTTGCTGAACAGTGACTTGCTCAGCCTGCTGCAGGACTTCGCCTCCTCCGGAATTCATGGGATCAACTTCACTGCCATCGAGCAGCAGGTGACTTTTACTGATCAGAGAAATAGAAAAGGAACTCTGAAGCCAGGTCGAGGAGCATCGACAGAGAAAGATGATCGAGGGTTACACCAGATCCTTAATCCCAAACCTATAGGAGCTCCCCATAGTAAAAGCACAGCAAAGTGCAGTGAACCACAGTGAAAGCATAGTAATGCATAGGGAAGCATTGTAAAGCACAGAGAGGTATGGTAAATCATATGGAAGCATTATTAAGCACAGAGAGGTCTAGTAAAGCATAGGGAAGCATTGTAAAGCACAGAGAGGTCTGGTAAAGCATAGGGGAGCATTGTAAAGCACAGAGAGGTATGGTAAAACATAGGTGAGCATTGTAAAGCACAGAGGTATGGTAAAGCATATGGAAGCATTGTTAAGCACAGAGAGGTCTGGTAAAGCATAGGGAAGCATTTTAAAGCACAGAGAGGTATGGTAAAGCATAGGGGAGCATTGTAAAGCACAGAGAGGTATGGTAAAGCATAGGGAAGCATTGTAAAGCACAGAGAGGTCTGGTAAAGCATAGGGAAGCATTGTAAAGCACAGAGAGGTCTGGTAAAGCATAGGGAAGCATTGTAAAGCACAGAGAGGTATGGTAAAGCATAGGGAAGCATTGTAAAGCACAGAGAGGTCTGGTAAAGCATAGGGAAGCATTGTAAAGCACAGAGAGGTCTGGTAAAGCATAGGGAAGCATTGTAAAGCACAGAGAGGTCTGGTAAAGCATAGGGAAGCATTGTAAAGCACAGAGAGGTCTGGTAAAGCATAGGGAAGCATTGTAAAGCACAGAGAGGTCTGGTAAAGCATAGGGAAGCATTGTAAAGCACAGAGAGGTCTGGTAAAGCATAGGGAAGCATTGTAAAGCACAGAGAGGTCTGGTAAAGCATAGGGAAGCATTGTAAAGCACAGAGAGGTCTGGTAAAGCATAGGGAAGCATTGTAAAGCACAGAGAGGTCTGGTAAAGCATAGGGAAGCATTGTAAAGCATAGGTCTGGTAAAGCATAGGGAAGCATTGTAAAGCACAGAGAGGTCTGGTAAAGCATAGGGAAGCATTGTAAAGCACAGAGAGGTCTGGTAAAGCATAGGGAAGCATTGTAAAGCACAGAGAGGTCTGGTAAAGCATAGGGAAGCATTGTAAAGCACAGAGAGGTCTGGTAAAGCATAGGGAAGCATTGTAAAGCACAGAGAGGTCTGGTAAAGCATAGGGAAGCATTGTAAAGCACATGGAGGTCTGGTAAAGCATAGGGAAGCATTGTAAAGCACAGAGAGGTCTGGTAAAGCATAGGGAAGCATTGTAAAGCACAGAGAGGTCTGGTAAAGCATAGGGAAGCATTGTAAAGCACAGAGAGGTCTGGTAAAGCATAGGGAAGCATTGTAAAGCACAGAGAGGTCTGGTAAAGCATAGGGAAGCATTGTAAAGCACAGAGAGGTCTGGTAAAGCATAGGGAAGCATTGTAAAGCACAGAGAGGTCTGGTAAAGCATAGGGAAGCATTGTAAAGCACAGAGAGGTCTGGTAAAGCATAGGGAAGCATTGTAAAGCACAGAGAGGTCTGGTAAAGCATAGGGAAGCATTGTAAAGCACAGAGAGGTCTGGTAAAGCATAGGGAAGCATTGTAAAGCACAGAGAGGTCTGGTAAAGCATAGGGAAGCATTGTAAAGCACAGAGAGGTCTGGTAAAGCATAGGGAAGCATTGTAAAGCACAGAGAGGTCTGGTAAAGCATAGGGAAGCATTGTAAAGCACAGAGAGGTCTGGTAAAGCATAGGGAAGCATTGTAAAGCACAGAGAGGTCTGGTAAAGCATAGGGAAGCATTGTAAAGCACAGAGAGGTCTGGTAAAGCATAGGGAAGCATTGTAAAGCACAGAGAGGTCTGGTAAAGCATAGGGAAGCATTGTAAAGCACAGAGAGGTCTGGTAAAGCATAGGGAAGCATTGTAAAGCACAGAGAGGTCTGGTAAAGCATAGGGAAGCATTGTAAAGCACATGGAGGTCTAGTAAAGCATAGGGAAGCATTGTAAAGCACATGGAGGTCTAGTAATGCATAGGGAAGCATTGTAAAGCACATGGAGGTCTAGTAAAGCATAGGGAAGCATTGTAAAGCACAGGGAGGTCTGGTAAAGCATAGGGAAGCATTGTAAAGCACATGGAGGTCTGGTAAAGCATAGGGAAGCATTGTAAAGCACAGAGAGGTCTGGTAAAGCATAGGGAAGCATTGTAAAGCACATGGAGGTCTAGTAATGCATAGGGAAGCATTGTAAAGCACAGAGAGGTCTGGTAAAGCATAGGGAAGCATTGTAAAGCACAGGGAGGTCTGGTAAAGCATAGGGAAGCATTGTAAAGCACATGGAGGTCTAGTAATGCATAGGGAAGCATTGTAAAGCACATGGAGGTCTAGTAATGCATAGGGAAGCATTGTAAAGCACAGGGAGGTCTAGTAATGCATAGGGAAGCATTGTAAAGCACAGGGAGGTCTGGTAAAGCATAGGGAAGCATTGTAAAGCACATGGAGGTCTAGTAATGCATAGGGAAGCATTGTAAAGCACAGAGAGGTCTGGTAAAGCATAGGGAAGCATTGTAAAGCACAGAGAGGTCTGGTAAAGCATAGGGAAGCATTGTAAAGCACAGAGAGGTCTGGTAAAGCATAGGGAAGCATTGTAAAGCACAGGAGGTCTGGTAATGCATAGGGAAGCATTGTAAAGCACAGAGAGGTCTGGTAAAGCATAGGGAAGCATTGTAAAGCACAGAGAGGTCTGGTAAAGCATAGGGAAGCATTGTAAAGCACAGAGAGGTCTGGTAATGCATAGGGAAGCATTGTAAAGCACAGAGAGGTCTGGTAAAGCATAGGGAAGCATTGTAAAGCACAGAGAGGTCTGGTAAAGCATTGTAAAGGGAAGTATTAGTAAAGCACAGAGAGAGAGGTCTGGTAAAGCATAGGGAAGCATTGTAAAGCACAGGAGGTCTGGTAAAGCATAGGGAAGCATTGTAAAGCACATGGAGGTCTAGTAAAGCATAGGGAAGCATTGTAAAGCACATGGTAAAGCATAGGGAAGCATTGTAAAGCACAGAGAGGTATGGTAAAGCACAGGGAAGCATTGTAAAGCACAGAGAGGACTGGTAAAGCATAGGGAAGCATTGTAAAGCACATGGAAGATCTGGTAAAGCATAGGGAAGCATTGTAAAGCACATGGAGGTATGGTAATGCATAGGGAAGCATTGTAAAGCACAGAGAGGTCTGGTAAAGCATAGGGAAGCATTGTAAAGCACAGGGAGGTCTAGTAATGCATAGGGAAGCATTGTAAAGCACATGGAGGTCTAGTAATGCATAGGGAAGCATTGTAAAGCACAGAGAGGTCTGGTAAAGCATAGGGAAGCATTGTAAAGCATAGGGAAGCATTGTAAAGCATAGGGAGGTATGTAAAGCACAGAGAGGTCTGGTAAAGCATAGGGAAGCATTGTAAAGCACATGGAGGTCTAGTAATGCATAGGGAAGCATTGTAAAGCACATGGAGGTCTAGTAATGCATAGGGAAGCATTGTAAAGCACATGGAGGTCTGGTAAAGCATAGGGAAGCATTGTAAAGCACAGGGAGGTCTGGTAATGCATAGGGAAGCATTGTAAAGCACATGGAGGTCTAGTAATGCATAGGGAAGCATTGTAAAGCACAGAGAGGTCTGGTAAAGCATAGGGAAGCATTGTAAAGCACATCTGGAAAGGGGAAGCTAAAGCACAGAGAGGTCTGGTAAAGCATAGGGAAGCATTGTAAAGCACATGGAGGTCTAGTAATGCATAGGGAAGCATTGTAAAGCACATGGAGGTCTAGTAATGCATAGGGAAGCATTATTTATTTATTTATTTTTATTTAGTCGTCATCAATTTTTTCCTCCGTTTTTTTTCCCCAATTTCAGGATGCCCAATTATTATCTGTATCCTCGGCTCACGGCTCGCAACCCCCCCACCCCCCTCCGAAACACGCTCCTGCCAGTCCGTCATTTTACACGCTTCGAATCCACAGCGATGTCACCAGACCTATAGTGCCGGAGGACAACACAGATCTGGCAGCTCCACTGCAGAGCCACAGGCACCCTATTGGTCACAAGGGGTCGCCCTATTGGAACCTGCGATGCCGAGACTATAGGGCACATCCTGCACTCCCTGCAGAGCACCTTTACTGGGTGCACCATTGGGAGCTCTAGGGAAGCATTATAAAGCATAGAGAGGTACACTATGGTAAAGCAAACCAGGGTACACTATGGCAAAGCTTTTGTATAACCAGGAGTATTCAAGCCTGCTGAGATGATTTGAAGGGAAGGTGGTTGATCAAAGCTTCTTTCTGGTGGCGAGGGCTAATGTAAAAGCCTGCTCTTAAGAGCTGATTGGTCCTATTATTCTGTTGCTTTATGTTTACTTCTTTTCTTCTTGCAGGCAAACCAGAATTTGAGCAGTCCGGACATAGACTCCTTTGCAGATAGTTTGGATAAACTTGCAAAGGTGAGTTCAAGACAGCCACTTGCAAGTGCTTCATAAAGCTCTGCCATCTGCATGAACTCTGGATACGGGCCTGCGGATAGACTGTGGTATTGTAACACTCTGGATACGGGCGTGCGGATAGACTGTGGTATTATAACATTCTGGATACGGGTCTGCAGATAGACTGTGGTATTGTAACACTCTGGATACGGGCGGGCGGATAGACTGTGGTATTGTAACACTCTGGATACGGGTCTGCAGATAGACTGTGGTATTGGAACACTCTGGATACGGGTCTGCGGATAGACTGTGGTATTGTAACACTCTGGATACGGGCGGGCGGATAGACTGTGGTATTATAACACTCTGGATACGGGCGTGCAGATAGACTGTGGTATTGTAACACTCTGGATACGGGCGTGCAGATAGACTGTGGTATTGTAACACTCTGGATACGGGCGTGCAGATAGACTGTGGTATTGTAACACTCTGGATACGGGCGTGCAGATAGACTGTGGTATTGTAACACTCTGGATACGGGCGTGCGGATAGACTGTGGTATTGTAACACTCTGGATACGGGCGTGCAGATAGACTGTGGTATTGTAACACTCTGGATACGGGCGTGCAGATAGACTGTGGTATTGTAACACTCTGGATACGGGCGTGCAGATAGACTGTGGTATTGTAACACTCTGGATACGGGCGTGCAGATAGACTGTGGTATTGTAACACTCTGGATACGGGCGTGCAGATAGACTGTGGTATTGTAACACTCTGGATACGGGCGTGCAGATAGACTGTGGTATTGTAACACTCTGGATACGGGCGTGCAGATAGACTGTGGTATTGTAACACTCTGGATACGGGCCTGCAGATAGACTGTGGTATTGTAACACTCTGGATACGGGCGGGCAGATAGACTGTGGTATTGTAACACTCTGGATACGGGCCTGCGGATAGACTGTGGTATTGTAACACTCTGGATACGGGCCTGCGGATAGACTGTGGTATTGTAACACTCTGGATACGGGCCTGCGGATAGACTGTGGTATTGTAACACTCTGGATACGGGCCTGCGGATAGACTGTGGTATTGTAACACTCTGGATACGGGTCTGCAGATAGACTGTGGTATTGTAACACTCTGGATACGGGCGTGCAGATAAAGAGACTATTTGTACTGTGATATTCCCTTTTAAAGTGTTAAAGGGGTGTGAAAACCTTTTATACTTCTACTGAGAACATAGTGCCATCTAATGGACAAACATGGGCATTAATGTTATTAGTTGGTCCTGTATTCTTAGGTTGAAAAACGTGTTACATTTGTAAAACAGTTTAAAGTTCAGAAGAGTGTTAGTATTTTTAAAATATTATTGTCATAATATCATTGGAGCCACCACTAGCTGTGCCACATTCCAGTTTACAAGTGAATGAAGCAGGGTGGCAGCAGTGTGGTCATTTCTTATAATGAGGTAGAATTATATACATTCAGAGGAAAAGGGGGACTGAGTATCTCTAAACACAGCTTCAAACAAGTAGAAAACAATGGAACCCAAATCACATTAATCCTGTTTCTTTGTAGAATCAGCAAAATCAAGTTATAAAGGGAGAACTCATGGCAGAGGCAGCAGACCTGAGAAATCTCAGCAGACGTATTCCAGAGGAACTCCAGCCACAAGTGGTGAGTTTCATAACCACGAATCTGCAAGCCTCAGTACCACAGTGGAAAAGTTCCTGCGCAGGACACTGGCAGTCACCTCTGGGACCTGTTTGTAATCTTGACCTGTACCCCTGCAGCAGTGCATTGCACTGGATGCTTTAATCTGGTTTAACCACACTTTCACTGTGCTGTGTAGCACTTTGCAAGGCTTTCACCGTGATGTAGAACTGCAGAAGAGCAATGGCTGTCCTTGTCTACTGCAGTCCATGCCTTTAACTTGCCATGTTCTGTAGAACTTCAACTCCGTAATAACCAGAACGCCCATTAGTCTTGCAGCCATGATATAGAAAACCTTTAACATTGCGGCTTGTGAAGTCTGTTACCTGCATGTGTCTCTTTTACAGGAAACCCTGAAAAACAGTATCAAACCTCTGAAGTTCTCCACTTCCCAGATTCCAGTAAGTATTGCTGTTGCTTTGTGTAAGCTGTATTAGACATGCAGGACTAGGCTGTATTAGACATGCAGGACTAGGCTGTATTAGACATGCAGGACTAGGCTGTATTAGACATGCAGGACTAGGCTGTATTAGACATGCAGGACCAGGCTGTATTAGACATGCAGGACTAGGCTATGCTGGACATGCAGGGCTAGGCTGTGCTAGACATGCAGGACTAGGCTGTATTAGACATGCAGGACTAGGCCGTGCTAGACATGCAGGACTAGGCCGTGCTAGACATGCAGGACTAGGCCGTGCTAGACATGCAGGACTAGGCCGTGCTAGACATGCAGGACTAGGCTGTGTTAGACATGCAGGACTAGGCTGTGTTAAGAACATAAGAACATAAGAACGTTTACAAACGAGAGGAGGCCATTCGGCCCATCTTGCTCGTTTGGTTGTTAGTAGCTTATTGATCCCAAAATCTCATCAAGCAGCTTCTTGAAGGATCCCAGGGTGTCAGCTTCAACAACATTACTGGGGAGTTGATTCCAGACCCTCACAATTCTCTGTGTAAAAAAGTGTCTCCTATTTTCTGTTCTGAATGCCCCTTTGTCTAAACTCCATTTGTGACCCCTGGTCCCTGTTTCTTTTTTCCGGCTGAAAAAGTCCCTTGGGTCGACACTGTCAATACCTTTTAGAATTTTGAATGCTTGAATGAGGTCGCCACGTAGTCTTCTTTGTTCAAGACTGAACAGATTCAATTCTTTTAGCCTGTCTGCATATGACATGCCTTTTAAGCCCGGAATAATTCTGGTCGCTCTTCTTTGCACTCTTTCTAGAGCAGCAATATCTTTTTTATAGCGAGGTGACCAGAACTGCACACAATATTCAAGATGAGGTCTTACTAGTGCATTGTACAGTTTTAACATTACTTCCCTTGATTAAAATTCAACACTTTTCACAATGTATCCGAGCATCTTGTTAGCCTTTTTTATAGCTTCTCCACATTATCTAGATGAAGACATTTCTGAGTCAACAAAAACTCCTAGGTCTTTTTCATCGATTCCTTCTCCAATTTCAGTATCTCCCATATGATATTTATAATGTACATTTTTATTTCCTGTGTGCAGTACCTTACACTTTTCTCTATTAAATGTCATTTGCCATGTGTCTGTCCAGTTCTGAATCTTGTCTAGATCATTTTGAATGACCTTTGCTGCTGCAACAGTGTTTGCCACTCCTCCTACTTTTGTGTCGTCTGCAAATTTAACAAGTTTGCTTACTATACCAGAATCTAAATCATTAATGTAGATTAGGAATAGCAGAGGACCTAGTACTGATCCCTGTGGTACACCGCTGGTTACCACACTCCATTCTGAGGTTTTTCCTCTAATCAGTACTTTCTGTTTTCTACATGTTAACCACTCCCTAATCCATGTACATGTGTTTCCTTGAATCCCAACTGCGTTCAGTTTGACAATTAATCTTTTGTGCGGGACTTTGTCAAAAGCTTTCTGGAAATCTAAATAAATCATGTCATATGCTTTGCAATTATCCATTATCGATGTTGCATCCTCAAAAAAATCAAGCAAGTTAGTTAGACACGATCCCCCTTTCCTAAAACCATGTTGACTGTCTCCCAGGACCCTGTTACCATATAGGTAATTTTCCATTTTGGATCTTATTATAGTTTCCATAAGTTTGCATATAACTTCCATGCAGGACTAGGCTGTGCTAGACATGCAGGACTAGGCTGTATTAGACATGCAGGACTATGCTGTGTTAGACATGCAGGACTAGGCTATGCTGGACATGCAGGGCTAGGCTGTGTTAGACATGCAAGACTAGGCTGTGTTAGACATGCAGGACTAGGCTGTGCTAGACATGCAGGACTAGGCTGTGATATACATGCAGGACTAGGCTGGAATGGCACCTGTCTATTTCAATACAATGAACAGTGTCTCTGTGATGACTGAAGGATACACTGCTAGAAATCATGAATCATGCACAGTGCATTGGGCCAGTCTCGCTCCTCTGTACAGCCCACAGCCTGCAGAGTAATTGCAGAGACACGCCCTTCACTATGTGATCATTATCTGCATTAATGGCTTTCTCTCTGATAAATGTATTCTTTTGCTTTTCAGATCACTATAAATAACACTCTTGTAAAGGTGGAGGAAGCACAGAAGGTCATAAACAACACTTCAGAAATTATCAAAGAGGTGAGAAGAAATATAATTTCTCAAGAAAGAACAAAAACACTGGCAGAATGATATCAGAAGTGCTCTAATCCTGCCCTCCAAACTAGGACTAGATGAGATCAATGTGCTCTAATCCTGACCTCCAAACTAGGATTGTATGAGATCAGTGTGCTGTAATCCTGCCACATCAAACTAGAAATGGATTAACAGTTTTTTTAAATGAATTAGCTGCAGTATTATATAAAACACACATGATTATGTGATCACAAGCTTTAAACCAGGCTGATACGAATACTTCTTTAATTCAGCCTGGCTGATCATTTTGAATGGGAGTCTCTTCCTTTTATTAATGTGTGTTATTGCAGATTCCGGCACATGGCACTTTGTAGGATGTGATTCCCATGTTGAGACAACGTATCTCATTATGTTCAGCTCAGTCATTAATATACTTTATTAATCTGCTGTCTTTCCATTTGAGAGAGGCCTCTCATCCATGTTTGCACTTTCAAATCTACACAATGTCCTTTAAATATGCAGCTCAGCTGTGTCTGTAAAGCACTGCCTGATCAGACACTGAAACATGAACATACCCTTCCCTGGGGGGGCTGAGGCAGGGTCATGTGACTCTCTCCATGCTGCTCTCTGATTGATGTGTTTCCCTCTTGTTTTTTTGTTTCAAGGAAAGTCAATCATTCCTGAATTGTCAGATAGGATATCTTGAGACGTACGTTGGCTGGGCAAATCAAACAGTAAGAGCTGCTGCTTTGTTTTTTTTTTTTACAAATCTTTTCTAATATTGTGAGTGTGAATTGAGTACAGAAGACTGTCTGCAGACACTGCGGAAGGAGCTCTGTGTAGCTCGGTCTGTTTGACTTCACTTTGTAACCCTGGGGGCTGATAGACACACGCCAGCAGTATAAGCTGCTCTCCACAGTCCTGTCTAATCATATACTGTAGAGCAGAGTGCACTGCTTGCTCCCAGCTCAGAACATGAGCCCCCATTAGGGTATAACCGAGCCTGCTGGCAAAAGCCTACAGCAACTGCCGCTGGCAAAATCCATAAGAAAACAATGTTCCTGCAAGGAGGCAGTGTGCTAAGTTGTATTGAGCTGCAGCAGTGTGTTTCTGGAGCAGCAGATGTAGCTGCAGTTGATCTGGTAGGACTCAGTGAATGAAGTGTCTCTGCACTGTCTCTCGTCCTGCAGATCACACAGAAGGTCGCTCGCTGCAAGCCTGCTGCTAACGCCATCGACGCCATGGAGATCATCGCCTGTGTTTACATCGTAGATTCCCTGGTCAGTTTAAAACAATGCCTTTCGCCCTGGTCATTAGCTCCTGTCACACCCACTGTAAAGCTGAGGGAACACTTGTGTATTTGCAGTTTGGAACTTGGTTTCAGGAGACCAGGTTTCAGGCCACTGCACGGCACACCAGGGGAGACTTCCGGTTTGATGCAGCAAAGTTGCCTCAAACTAGGTCTCCTGGAAAGAGGTTTCAAGCTGCTGAAAAAGTGGTTTTGTGTCACTCTGATTTAGAATTCCATCAAACAAGCCTTTCAATCAGTAGCCATGGTCATAGGGGTGGGGAAGGGTTACTGCAGTGTCAGAGGATATCATAGAAATATCTTAACAATATTTTAAAAACCTGTTATTGTTCCCAAACAGAATTGCTACTTGCTGCCTGAACCACCAGGTGGTATACTCTAATGGCACTGTAAAGTGATACAGCTTGAATTTTCATTTTGTATTGAAGGGATTTCAACTCCCAGTTTCCCTTATGATAGGCTGTCTTGCACCATTGATACCCATAAGTTATTTTTACTGGGCACTCTCTTTATCTTGTTCAGGAAACAACCATGTTCTCCCTCAGCCTGTAACGCTCTAAAGCAGAACAGACACTTAACAAAGACACTTGACTGTGTGATTAATCTGGTCTTTATTTAACATCTCTTAGAACGCTTTCTGGTTCAGCATGGGGTGGTGTCTGATATTCCTGCTTCCCAGCATCATCCTGTCTGTGAAACTGGCCAGATTCTACAGGAGGATGAAATATATGGACGTGTATGAGTGAGTGAGAGATGCCTTCTCCCAGACCTCTCCTATAATGCATATGTGTGCGCAAGACAAAAAATAATAATTGAGTTTTAGTGATGCAAAAACTGTAAATTTGTGATTTATCAAATATAGTATGTAGCGGTTTTCTGAAAAATCTAACGTTCCACGTCCTCGTGTGTTGCTCCAACTGTTTGAATGACGTGCTTGTAATTTTCCTTTTCATTGTTAACACTTGCAACTTTAAAGTCTGTTTTGAAGCTCTTTTCAAAATGTCCGCTCTAGTGCACTGATAGTGTAAGGATTATTGCCCACATTATGAAACAGGTAATGCAGCAATAACGATCCATGTTGTGGTACAGAACAGAAAAGGCAGAGCAGAGTTTTTTTTCCTGCAGTGATTTAGAGGACAGATCTCAAACAGCACATTGAATCTGGATCGCGGGAACGATCCAGCTTGATTTGAGAAGAATAGAAAAAAGCACAATTTATAAACTTATTAACCAAAACAAGACTCTCAAATAGATATTTATGATGGGATTTTCAAATGCATCAAAAAGATACCCCTTCTTCGAACGTACCAAACAAGCACCCTGATCCAGAAAGAGCCCCACACCAATCGTTTCTGTTAGAGTTAACCTGACCTTGAAATGCAGAGCCCAAAATCATTCCAAAATAGCTCTCTTCCATTTGCAAGTGACATTTCAATTCAAATATATGTAAACACTTAATTCTCAAAGAAAACATTGAAGTTATCCATGGCTGAGCAGTTTTGTTTTGATTGTTTCCAGTGCAGTCTGTTGTAGACGAAGCCTCGCTTCTCTGTGTTTCAGGGACATCATTCCCAGGGCAGCGATGAAGAGCTAGAGCTGGAGCTGGGCTTGCATTCTTGTCCCTGCTCATCTCACCCAGCTTTACTGCAAACAGGCCCCTCATTCTCTGTGTTAAACCAATGATTATCCACAACAGTGACGCACAGCAGTTTCTCTCTACATTTCCAGGAGACCATGTGTAATTAGAATGGGTTTTATTATGTAATTTGCACTAGATGTCATAATGTATGCCATGATGCTGTGCAAAAAAACAAGCCCTGATATGAATTGTTTAGTCTTCCAAGCAGAGTCCCTGGAAAAATCCACACATCTGTTCCACTTTCATTTTCCATGCAACAGCAAGGACTGACATGAAGTTATCCAGTTATTACAATGTAGGCCCTCTCCTCAAAACTCAGAGAATCTTGAAGTTTTCACCAAGTTCCATTGCTCGCTGAATCAATTTTTTTTTCCACAGCAGCATTGCTAAGTGTCCCTTTGTCTTTGTAACAGCCTATGCAGTACAGTACTATGCAGCGTTGAAGTCCATATTCTTGTTGTCAGAGTCAATGGGATTGTTTGTCTGTGATTTGATAAAGCCCCAGAACAACCATTGTGAAGCTCTGGAGACAGGAATGAGGGACATGGCTCAGGGAATTCTACTGTGCTGGTGCAGATTAGGGAGCTCAATGCTGCTAATAACGAATGCAACGTTTTTATTTTTTTTTAATTGTTATCTTGATGTGTTGTGCTTTCTTCTGTAGAAATCATTCATTCCTTTTTATGTACATACTCTGGTGGCCAATCAAAGTGTCATACACAAGCAGCTCTCACACACACTGCCTCTCATTAGCACAAGCAGCTCTCACACACACTGCCTCTCATTAGCACAAGCAGCTCTGACACACACTGCCTCTCATTAGCACAAGCAGCTCTCACACACACTGCCTCTCGTTAGCACAAGCAGCTCTCACACACACTGCCTCTCATTAGCACAAGCAGCTCTCACACACACTGCCTCTCATTAGCACAAGCAGCTCTCACACACGCTGCCTCTCGTTAGCACAAGCAGCTCTCACACACACTGCCTCTCATTAGCAGATGTCAGTGGGCCAATATTTTTGCTTAAGGCCAAGAACACAGGCTAAAAATAAAATGGGACCCTCTTTATGCGTTCTACTGTCATCGAAACACTAAAACCAGGTGAACCCAGAAGCCCGTCTTCAATGCAGGTCAATGTTGTGTGTGGTGTTTAATATCAGAGGGTGGGTGAGAAGCTCCTCAAGGCATGAAAACAAACAGAGAACGTTCTTGTAATTAGGGGAACCCAGCTTGTTAGCAACTCCGAGTTGCTTCCTCTTGCTTTCTGCTGATCAGAGATTATAACGGTTACAATCCTGCAGGATGACTTAACAATAAGCAGCACGTTTATTGATTAAATGCTTATAAAGAACAAGTACCTCTCATACAGCGCAGTGCAGGAGAAGCGGATTGAGAAAGCAAAACCACTTAGCCCAGTTCTGAGCAATTTCAAAACAAATCTTTAAAACACACTCCACAAAATATAAATCCATCCATTTACTGACTAAAAAAAAACATTCAACATTGTGCACTGTTTAACCAATTGCTCGGCCTACTGTTAAAAACACATGCTTTTCTTTACCATAAATACTAAACCAGAATTTGTTTTTCCAGAACATCATTCAGGTATAATGAAGCAAACGTGAAGGTCTTCTAAAGAAAATGAAATGTGTGTTAGCTGGTTTGTTTCTGGGACACCCCTCGCATGACCTCACAGTACTCAGGATTGTCTCAAGTGAATGGAAAAGCGATAAGAACTTCTCACAACCCCTGTGAATAGCTTGCTTGCTACAAACAGCTAATGCTAATGTAGTCTGAAACTTTGCTTCATCCTTGCAAAGTGACCCTCACTCCCTCTCTCTCTGATCACAGGAAGGTGTAAATAAACAGCAATGCTGCAGAGTGAATTCAAACAACATTCCAGCCCAATCAGCACAGAGAAGTGAAACATTCATTCTGCAGAGAGGCGTGGCCGTGCACACATAGACACTGCTTCATTCTGCAGAGAGGCGTGGCCATGCACACATAGACACTGCTTCAATCTGCAGAGAGGCGTGGCCGTGCACACATAACTGCTTCATTCTGCAGAGAGGCATGGCCCTGCACACACAGACACTGTTCAGTCTGCAGAGAGGCGTGGCCGTGCACACATAGACACTGCTTCATTCTGCAGAGAGGCATGGTCCTGCACACACAAACACTGCTTCATTCTGCAGAGAGGCGTGGCCGTGCACACATAGACACTGCTTCATTCTGCAGATAGGCATGGCTGTGCACACATAGACACTGCTTCATTCTGCAGAGAGGCGTGGCCCTGCACACACATACACTGCTTCATTCTGCAGAGAGGCGTGGCCCTGCACACACATACACTGCTTCATTCTGCAGATAGGCATGGCTGTGCACACATAGACACTGCTTCATTCTGCAGAGAGGCATGGCTGTGCACACATAGACACTGCTTCATTCTGCAGATAGGCATGGCCGTGCACACATAGACACTGCTTCATTCTGCAGAGAGTCGTGGCCGTGCACACATAGACACTGCTTCATTCTGCACAGAGTCGTGGCCGTGCACACATAGACACTGCTTCATTCTGCAGAGAGGCGTGGCCGTGCACACATAGACACTGCTTCATTCTGCAGAGAGGCGTGGCCGTGCACACATAGACACTGCTTCATTCTGCAGAGAGGCATGGCCGTGCACACATGCACACAGAGAGACACTGCACTCATTCTGCAGAGAGGCATGGCTGTGCACACATAGACACTGCTTCATTCTGCAGAGAGGCATGGCTGTGCACACATAGACACTGCTTCATTCTGCAGAGAGGCATGGCTGTGCACACATAGACACTGCTTCATTCTGCAGAGAGGCATGGCTGTGCACACATAGACACTGCTTCATTCTGCAGAGAGGCATGGCTGTGCACACATAGACACTGCTTCATTCTGCAGATAGGCATGGCTGTGCACACACAGACACTGCTTCATTCTGCAGAGAGGCGTGGCCCTGCACACACATACACTGCTTCATTCTGCAGATAGGCATGGCTGTGCACACATAGACACTGCTTCATTCTGCAGAGGCATGGCCCTGCACACACAGACACTGCACATGGACTCAATCTACATTATACAAGATATATTACAAGGGTTAGGACAGAAGATAGAGATGTCTACATCTTAACAATGCAAATAATATACTTTCTCTCAAAGAAATTCAAATAATATGGGTTCAACTAATTTAGGCTCTTTCTACCTTATATTAAAATCAACATATGTAGGGTACCTAATAAATAAAACATACCATGCTATTTTTGTAGCTATATACATTACATATATACACGTGTGTAATATATAGAAGGTCACCAAACTTTAATGAAAAGTGTGAAACAGAGCTTCCCCAGAACACTGGACTGCTGTCTTTATCTAACTGATTGAATTCACCACAGTGGAATATGATTCAGTGTGTCATTGTCTTTAAAGATGCCGATTGTTCTGAGGAGTGTGCATATGCATATCTCAGTGAGTGAGTGAGCGAGTGCACAATGCAGACATCAACATTGGCTACATCCTACAAACAGGCAAATAGGCAGGTGTGTGATCGGGTATTAAACACAAGCAGCAGCTTTACTGAGAGTTCATCATTACCTTTAAAAGGAAGCTCAAACTTGAGATAAGAACTGAAATCGAATGGCTGCATTGCATTTTGTTCAGCCACCAAGAGCAGGAATGGTATCTACAGTGCGCTACATGATATACTCACTTTGTTCCATGCCCTTTGCTAGTGCTGCTTTAGTGGCATTTTAACTTTGTCACGGCACTGATTCTACAGTTTGCAATGCATCTGTTTAGTCAGCAGCACACAAATCCCATTTCTACAGCAGGCTGCAGGGTAATATCCAGGCAGATATATAATACATCTGCACCGCTTTGAAAAACCACAGCCTTGATTGTAAAACTGCTTTGGCTGCATATTTGGAACTGAAAACAAAAGCCAGTCCATTGGCCTTATGCTTTGACAACAAAGAATGACCTCTTGAAAACGTGTGGAATACAGCCAAACCACCTTTTATTTTTAAATAAAAAAATTTTGGTTAAGAGAATGTGTACCCTAACTTTTCTTCTATATTTTATCTTTGCTCTATTACAGCAAGGTTTTAAATCTCTTTGGTGATTTCGCTTATAGGGTATCTTCTCCATTAGTCCCCAGAGGTGAGAATGTGTGCAGAGCTGCTATTTATTCTCATGACGGGGACTGGAACAGCCTTTATCCACGCTGGTGTTGTTCACACTAGATGAGATGCTCGGCGCAGAGACAGTGGGCATGGCGGGCTCTGTGACTGACCTGGGCACAGTGTGAGGCTGCCTCGGAGGAGTGGGAGGGGGAAAGGAAGGGGACTGGAGGATGTCCGCATACCTTTGGCTTGGCTTGGTCTCTCTTTGCAGCACTTTGTTCAACAGTGGCTTCAGCATCCCGATGGTCATCTGGTTCCTGTCGGTTCTGAATGGTTTGTGCTCACTTCCGCATGGAGGCAGGCTTTTAAGCACAATATTTAGGATGCTGGTGACAGTCATGTCTTCGGGACACAAAGTCCAAAGTAGGTCAAGGTATGGGTCCAGATCCCGGTGCTGTGAGACCTCACAGAGAAGGGTGGTGAAGATCTCCTTGTTGAGCAGGGGGCTCTGTTGAGAGAAGCGCTGGGCCACTTCAGCTACCCTCTCCCAGTGCCGGAGTTCCAGCAGGATGCGCATGGCCTGCATGACAGCGTTGGGTCTCTGGCTGCAGAGCAAGAGCTCCACCTGCAACTCCTGCGCCTGCCCCTCCCTCGGCAGCACACGCAGGGCCCGCTTGTACAAGGGGACGCTCTCCGGGCTCTCCTTGCCCCCATGGTTCCAGGAAGAGGCGCCTGCTTGCTGCTGCGCCAGCTCAACAAATCTGGACAGCCACTTGGGCTGGAAGGTGAAAAGGGAGTGGCAGATGAGCTCAAAGACAGGCACTGCTCCGTTAGAGGGGGTCTGCTGCTGGCTGCTGGAGAGAGGTGCCGGGGCTGATTGCACGGGGCTCAGGACCGTCTTCCAGACCTCTGGGGCTGCCTTGGCTGTTAGGAAGCCCTCTCCATTGGACCCGAGTCGCAAACTAGCCTGCAGGGCTTGCCAAAACTCCCGGGGGAAGGTTTTAAAAATGACGTTCAGGTACAGCAGATTGTCTCTGTCCAGGTCTGAGAAGAGGAGGCGGTTCACCTCTTGCCCCACCAGAGTTTCACAAGAGATACTCAGCTTTCTGTCGGAGGCGCTGACAACCGATGCCTTGAGCTGCTCCAAGGCCACCAAGCTCTCTAGCTCCGTGCCCAACGATGCCAGCAGCTTGGAGTAACCACCTCCCCCCTGCGGCAACTCACTGTCTTTCTTGGTTTTCATGTAGACCCCGAGAATGGAAGACAGGGCGATGGGCGCCTGGAACATGCCCCCGCTTTTCAGTTTCTCCACGGTCAGCTGTGTGCTGCTCAGGCTCCGGCGCTGGTAGTACCTGCAGGCTTCTTCGAAGACTGCCTCCACCAAGGCAGCATCTGGTCTGGCGGTGTCAGAGCAGCCCAGCTGCTTGCTGGTGGGGTCCACCCCCAACTCCTTCACCAAGTACATCCCTGTACTGGAAAGGAAGTGGATGCCATTCTTCTCCCTGGAGTTTAGAAAGAGCATGCCATCGGTCTTCAGTGTAATGTTCTCCAGCAGCCTGCCAGTGCTGGTGTCAACCAGGTACAGCGTCCTGTACACAATGCAAGCCAGGGTACTGCCGTAGATCTGCATGCTGATCTGATTGCTACAGTCCAGTGGGCAGCTTAATGCCAGGGTGTAGATCTGCCGCAGAACTCCATCACTTTGCAATAAACTAATGCAGCCTGAGCTGAGAAGCAAGAGTAGCCCACCGCAGCTGGTAGGGGCAACAGAACAGATTTCTGGGGGGCTGATTGTGGCCAGCATTCCAACGCACTCTGAAATCATTGTCTTGTAATCAGAATCCTTTTTGGTAGAGTGTAGGGTTTTGCTCAGCAGTGCTCCTTTGCACACACTGCTGATAGTCATCCTGTCCTGTTTAGGGGACCAAGTGAGGAAGAATTTGGAGCCGTTGCCAGCGGCTGCCTCCTGATTGTCTGGGAGCAGGTAAACAACATCCCCCCGCGCTGCCAGGACCCTGTAACACGGGCTGTTGTGTAAGGTTATTTTAACACCCCCTAAGCGGACACCCCGCTCCTCGCGCTCGTAAGTTCTTTTGCAGATGCAGTATCTGAAGTTGTTACGCGCTGCGGGGAAAGCTGAAACGCTTTCTGAAGCGGCTCTCTCTTCACACCAGATTATGAACTTGCCGCTGGAGCAAACTGAAACCACTTTAGCCCTGGAGCTGTTGCACAGGTCTGAAGTCTGCAACAAATCCCAGCCAGCTTTTCTCTCCCAGTATTTCCAAAACTCCGCTTTACCGTTTTCAAGAATCACTGCGACCAGCGCCGAGCTGTCTTTGCTGCCGCTGTCTAAATACAGCAGCTCCACTATCGGAACCGACAGGGCGGAGCCCGTGTCCAAATAGCTGGGGCTCTGAGCGACAGCGACTCTCTGGATCCTGTCAAAAGTCACCAGACCCCGCTTTGGTTTTTGAAGAATGGCGTGGATGTGCTGTGCATCTGGGCTGACCCGGACAGGATGAGAACGACAGTTATTCATATTAAACACATTATCAGTTTGCTTTAAAAACTCGGTCAAATCGCCGCCTCTGGTAAAATCAGTGAAATCTGTTATCTGCTCCAACGCGAATCCTTTCATCGTCACTTACTGTCTGGCTGGGGAGCCTGTGGGAAGAAGTGAATGTTGTGTAAATACCCCACACGAAAAGGAACGTAAATTACGAGTCCAATAATATCACATAACCAGCATCCGTGTTAAATCCACACCCTCGAGTCTGCCTGCTCTTCCAGTCACTGCTGCAATAACACGTTTCTTTACTTGCTCACACAACCTAGCAACTTCTCTCTGTGCCTGTCCCCTCCTGACATCACGAGTTTGTTCATTTCCGGCATCAATTACACACTTTGGTGTGTTTTCCTCTGTTTTTCCAACTTAGGGTATGTTGCGTGTTTTTATTGTACCTTTCCTTTACTTGCTTCCGTCCTTAAAATATGATGCTGCGTGATGCTCTCTACAGTAGGTGGTATTATTCAGCTGATCCTGGACTTTGAACATTCAAGAGAGGATTTAAAGCGACAGTGTTCTATTCTCCTGAACTTCAATGCTGTGCTGCGGCATTACCGCAGCAGGGCTGCAGATTTGACATCCCCCGACTTGTATTCTGTAGTACTCTCGAATTCAACTGATACATGTCAAGCCATTCGGGTATCTCCAGCACAGCTGACAAACGTATAAATAGTAATATTGATTTAATTTCATTTCTTCTTTTGTGAAATAACTAAATGGGCTTTTACTTTGACCAAGACTTCGTTTTTTTTTTTACTCATTTAAATATAGGTTATGTGTTTTTCTTCTTGTTTTATCAATTTCTCCAATAACAATTGTAACACTGCATCCGTTAACATCGCAGGCGGGCGCTAGGACCATGTAGGCTTTTGTATGCTCTGATGAAGATGATGGAGTCGGGTGGGTTGGTCTTGCGATAGTAACGAGACGTGCTGTATTTTTAAGTGAGTTGGGATGGCTATTTAAAAACATACATGAAAACAGGTATGAGGAAATCGCACATAATCGCACGTTTTGCTAAAAAGAGCACATTATATTAAATGCAGTATTAGATTATGTATTGAAATTATATTACCCATGTAGTTAATTGTAATGTATGTGTTAATATAAAAAAAAAGTAGGAAACCTCGGGGATTACAGAGACGTGCACAGGCCGCGTGTTATCTTGCCACACACAGGATGTGATGTTTGTTTTCTAATTCTAAATGCCTACTGTATTTTGCTACGGACATTGGCGATGCCCTAAATTCCACGGACTAATAAAGTAACAATTAGTTAGAGAATGAAAAACAAACAGGTAAAACGGTTTCGAGTGTAAGCCTGTCGCTTAGAGACTCTGGGAAACGTTTTGTGGTAATTTCAGTGCAGTGGTATTGAGATTTTGTAAACAGAATTCTAAAACTCGTGATACCAATTAGTTAACCAATTTCCAGTTAATGGGACAAGAAAAACACTTTTGTTTTGCAGTGAATGGAAAAGAACATGAAGTCAGTGAGCTTTATAAAGGGGCCGCTTTTGTCAAGCAATTCCCTCATAAACTGAGGGGAAATAAGTAGGTCAATTGAGCGTGAATGCAAACCATTTTAATCAAATTCATATAACTGAACTCGTATCGTGGAAGTTTAAAGGATGCTACACAGGCGTTTTTACAAAGTGTTGTTATATTGTGGTGACAGGGATGGAAATAAGACTACAAATTGCATTTGATCCATTCCTGGTTTACTATGAGTTTAATAAGACCTGAGCTTGTTACCTATAAACACTGTGGCTAACCAAGCTTGTATTAAAACCTGGAATAGATAAAACTGCTGTGCAATAGGAGTCTTATTGCTAGCCCTGTGACATGATGCATGTTGATACAACAAGTATACGTTAAAGTTTGCATAAAAAAGGGAAACGTTTAACATTTTTTTTCGATTTGGATCAGAGTGACAAAGTGGCTTTGGGTTTGTTAATACATTTCATCTGCCCTGTCATTTAATAAAGAAAGTAGCATTGTAAAAAAAAAAAAAAATGTTTTAATGAACCTTATAAAACAGATTACAACAGACCATTGTGATTGCCTGTCGGTGTGGTGTGTGGCAAAAAAAGTATTTTATAATCAGAGTTGCTTTATAAGCATTGCGGCTACAGTGGCTTTCTGTAAGGTTATCATACAGTGCTCATGTGAGTTTGTTGTCATTTGTGCTCTTGTGTGCTTTTCTTATGCAGATGGTTGAACCAACATGTCTTCACAGTTCCTCTGCTGTAGCACCTGTATTTATACAGGTTTTTATAAAGTGCCAAAGTACAATAGCCTGGTTTGCTTGATCAATAACATTGTAAACCCCCTTTTTGTACCCAAAATAAAAGGCACACACATTGGTGTCAATGTACTACTTAACTTGAATCATCTGTCTCTGACATTTAAAGTCTAGAACTTTTAACTTCTGTGCCTCAAATGAGACCTCCCCATGTCTTATTGACTTTTTACTTCTGTTCCCAGACCCCAAACCATGGCCCAGGTGGAGAAGAAGGCAGGCTTGCTGCGGAAATCGTCTGCCTCTAAGAAGCCTTTGAAGGAGAAGGTGGTCCTGATGTATGATATGATCTTTGCGGTAAGGGCAGCATTCTCACGTGGTCCTGATGCATGAGGAGGTCTTTATGGTAAGGGCAGCATTCTCACGTGGTCCTGATGCACGAGGAGGTCTTTGTGGTAAGGGCCGCATTCTCACGTGGTCCTGTTGCACGAGGAGGTCTTTGTGGTAAGGGCAGCATTCTCACGTGGTCCTGATGGACGAGGAGGTCTTTATGGTAAGGGCAGCATTCTCACGTGGTCCTGATGATCTTTGTGGTAAGGGCAGCATTCTCACGTGGTCCTGATGCAGAGTCTTTGTGGTAAGGGCAGCATTCTCACGTGGTCCTGATGCACAAGGAGGTCTTTGTGGTAAGGGCAGCATTCTCACGTGGTCCTGATGCACGAGGAGGTCTTTGTGGTAAGGGCAGCGTTCTCACGTGGTCCTGACGCACGAGGAGGTCTTTGTGGTAAGGGCAGCGTTCTCACGTGGTCCTGACGCACGAGGAGGTCTTTGTGGTAAGGGCAGCGTTCTCACGTGGTCCTGACGCACGAGGAGGTCTTTGTGGTAAGGGCAGCGTTCTCACGTGGTCCTGACGCACGAGGAGGTCTTTGTGGTAAGGGCAGCGTTCTCACGTGGTCCTGACGCACGAGGAGGTCTTTGTGGTAAGGGCAGCGTTCTCACGTGGTCCTGACGCACGAGGAGGTCTTTGTGGTAAGGGCAGCAGGGCTCCCTGGGGCAGCATTCTCATTCTGATGTTGCTCATCTTGCTCATCTTGCTTATCTTGCTTATCTTGCCATACTTTTACCAAAAATGAAATTCACGTCTTTATAAGAGTAGTATACTTTATTAGGAAGGGGGTAGTTACCTATTGAACTGGCCACGCCTAGGGTTATCAATCCTGTTAACTGCAACGTTCTCTCTCTCACATACAAGTTATTCTGTGCAGATGACTGTCAGAAACATGGTTGTTGTAGATAATACCATTTTTAATTATGCATCTTCAGTATGATAAATAATCAAGAAACTAAAAATATTGCAATATGTGATTATTTTTCCAACCCCACCCAGAACCTGAAAAAGCACTCTGCATGATCAAGTTTTAAACAAGAAAAGGAAATAAAATCCATTCTGTTTCTCATTTCAGAGGGAGGACCCTGCAAAAAACAACCCACGCTTTTGGGAAGAACTTTTCCTAATGAAGGTGAGAGAATACATTCTTTATAAAGCCTGGATTAAATCACTCCAGTCTTGGCATTCGAAGCTGCACAAATTGTAAATGAATACCACTTGGGGTACAGCCGCATTTATGGGATGGATTGCTCATTATAATCATTTCATTAGCAATCCGTCCTTTTCGTGCATACCAATAAATTTAGTAAGAAAGGCATCTGAGTGTGTGAAAGGGGCAACAGAATATGGGTCTGCGTTTATTAGTCTGTCTGAATGCTTGTTGGTGTATAAAGCACACTGGTGTCAGTAACCCTATTGCTCACATTTCCTCCTCCTTGGGCTGCTCATATAATATCTTCTACTGTGAAATCAAGGTTCTTTGTGTTCTGTGAGGAATCGCACAGTAGTAGTATGATCGTCTGCTTAGACTGCAGCGTTTACTAGCATTAGTTTTTTCGCATTAGTTAATTGTGCCTGTTGTGCTCTTGTCATTTTGTAATGAAATGTTGCTTTTCTTCAGGTGAATCTGGAGTACCTGGAGGGAAAGCTAGAATCTCTGGATGGAGATGAACTGATGAAAATCAAAGACAACATCAACAGCCTGTTCCAACACTGCATTCAGGCTCTGGGAGAGGAGCACCAGATCAGAGTTGTAAATGCCTTGCAGGTAAGGGCCAGTAGAAGTACTGATAACAAAGCCAGAGCAGTGTGCCTTGTTATTCCTGCAGGGTCCATGGGATCAGCATGGGATCCAGGATGGGATCTGGATCTTGGGGAGGCAACTCTAGATCTTTTGCAGGACTGAACCAGCCAGTTCCTTCATTACTTAATTGACCTGGTTGGAGAAATTGCTGGATGACATTAAAAACCTCTTCTGGGAGTAATTGTAAAACTCTTTAACTTGTGTATGCATTAGAGAGACTGTGTCCTGTTTTACTAATTGTCTCTGCCTCGGATTTAATACAACAGGACTGGCGGTCTAATTAATGCATCCTCTTTGAAACGGGACTATACATCATATAATGAACGACATTTTAAAGTTGATATATATAAAAAACGTACAGTCTGTTGTAACATTGTATTGCATCATAAGTTATTAGAATTTTGTCACAGACATTTAAACCGGGGCGGGGCGGGGGGGGCCCGCCCCGGCGGTGGGGAGTAGGATCTATTTTTCTAAATGTATTAATATATTAGGTACATTACAATTGGCAATACTAAAACCAGGGTGTGTCCAGGGTGTCCACGAACCAGGGTGTCCACGAGTCCTTGAACCCCAGGGAGACTAATGCATATGATTTCTTTCAGGTCTGCCCATCAGATTAATGAAACTTTACAGACTTTTGTTTTAAAAAGCTATTTCACATCCTTCAATGAGGCTCCGTGGCACTGACTATTTTTTTCTGTAGATCATTTAAAAATCTGATATATTTTCTACAAAGAAGACCCCCAGGGCACTCATTTATAAAAGGATCTCTGCCATTTAGCACATAAGAAAATGTTATTTTGAAAAATGCACACATGCATATAACTAGTTCTTTGTAAATGAGGAGTTAGCATATGGAAACTCGCACAGCAGTTCTCTTTATCAAAGCAGTTACAATGTGTTAGTGTTACTGGCTTTGTTTTTATTCAGTCCTTCACACTCTTTCCCAGACTTTATGTGCCCTTTTTCGAGGGGTTCACCAGAAGAATAAGTCGACATCCGGCTTTGACATCATCAACATGCTGATGGGCTTTGACAAGGCAGTGCTACGCATGAAGGTGAGGCTGGAACTGGGTGAAGGGCACGGAGGAGTGGATCTGATGGGTGGGGAGGAATGGAAGTGAAGTGGAGGAGAAAGCTGCCCTTTATCAAACTAGACCAAAAGGAAAGAAGCTATGCAGTCATGATTGTGAGTTTGTATAAAACATGCACTGGTAAGACCACACTCGGTACTGTGTTAATTAGGGTCTCTGTCTTACAGAAAGTGCATTTTGACTTTTAACAGAACAACTAGACCAGTGGTTCTCAAACATTCTAGTTGAATCACCTTTATAGAAACCTGGTCTGCCACAGTATTCATTTTCTACAGATAGATTATTTTCTTCTTCAGGTTAATGTGTAAAATACTGTGCCCTTGTATGTTTGTTGATTGTGACATTCTGTGATTTCAGGACTTGATGGAGAGTTTGGATACGCTGCTGTGTGGTGATGGATCAGAAAGCCTAAAAAGCCTCTGTCTGAAGCTTCTTCTCTGTTTAGTGACGGTAAAGTTTCATTCTGTCGTTCATTCATTCATTTGACAGGTAGAACCCGTGCCACCTTACCCTGCTGCGTTGAGACGTTTGGTCTACCTGCACCTCTGCCTGTCAGTGCTGATTGTATTCATGTGGGCTAAGCCCAGTCTCTTTGTTCAACCCACAGTACTGTAATGTTAAGAAAGTTAAGCATGTTCATATTTGCATGCGTTTCCAAGCCATTGTAGATGGTTCCCATTAGTAGGCAGCCCTGCTGCAGCGGTGTGACGCTCCCTGCCACACTGGGAGATTACTTTACAATGCCTTGCATTTCAGGTGACTGATAACATCAGCCAGAACACAATCCTGGAGTACGTCATGATCAACAGCATCTTCGAGGCCATTCTGCAGGTGAGCTGGAAGAGAGGCTTGCACACACACGTGCTACATGTTGGCTTGTATGGATGGATGGATGTGTGTTTCTATGAAAGCTTGTGACTTGCAGCTTGCACACCATTTGTTGATTGATTGATTGATTTTGCTCTGTGAAGGAGCAGCCCTGAAATGTTACACATTCTGTTGGGTGTATGAAAGAGCAGGGCAATGGGGTGCTAGTAAACACTAAAACAGATTGGAACACGCTGGTATAGTAATGTTTACATATTTAAAATGGCAGGACTTTTACAGATTGAGTAGCTTAAGGCACATAATTACTAAAATCTTTTTAAAAAAAAAAGCTTTCTAATGGTTTCCATAATTTCATACAGCCATGATGCTGTCTCTTGTGCTTATGCCAGCAGCCTTTCTATACGCTGTTGTGCAGAGCATTCCTTTCATCTGTTCTTTGACAGAGTGCAGTTTTGGAGACTCTTGCAGTGTAAATGAACTGTTTTCCAATGCCAGGGAACAGTAATTTGCTGCATTACACTGATGAGGGCATTTTGCCAAAATGTTTCTCTACTTCGCTGTGTTTCTACAGTTTTACGTTAATAACCAGTTGATGGGTAGAGGGAATGGAGCGTGCAAGTTTGTTTAGAGCTGGTAACTGTTAGGATTTTTATACCACAGGGATCAATGTGGAAGGTCAGGTTTGTAGAATGCAACACTGCTAGTACAGGACCCAGATTCCCATGATTCATTGCACAGCCTTGCTTTGCAGATTCTTTCCAGTTCTTCCAGTAGGAGGCAGCATGGCTATGACACAGTCGTCCTCCTGGCTCTTCTGGTTAACTACAGGAAATACGAGGCAAGCTTTTCTCTTTCATCTGTCTTTAGTGGTGGGGAAGCAGCTACACAAAACTATATGAACGTAAGCAAATCTTATCCCAAAAAGATCGATGTGATTTTTAAAACAAACAAAAAAAAATAGCTACATAAAACTATGAACGTAAGCAGATCTTATCCCACAAAGTTGGTGTACCATTTTTTTTAAAATCACAACAGCATGCACATAATACAACACTTTAAAAACACACACATGGGGTCTATTCAGGTGATCCTGGCAGCGATGTTTAGCTTGGCTGCAGTTTTTATTTTTATGAAAATCGAATGTAACAGTCCATGTGTTTTTTTCATCTGTTTCTGTTGGTAAAAACATGTGAACAGTTCCAGGAAGTGGTGGTGAGATACGCACTGTTTGGACTTGAAGTGCACACTGGTGAACTATCCGTGTGCATAGAAACACTAAATACTGAAAAGGCTAAAGTACTATCTTTATCTGGTATTGAGTATTGCAGAAGCTATGGGTTCATGTTGATGATATCACTGTGTTAACTAACCTATGTATTTCTTTCTTTTTTTTGCAGTCTGTAAACCCATACATAGTGAAATTGTCTATAGTTGATGATGAGACCACACTAAATGTAAGTGAATTGCTCTGTGTTCTCTAAGCAGTATTGCACAGTGTTGTGAATGCTAGTCAGTGCAAGTCAGTTGTTGATGTACTATGATACACACACATCTACATAGTGAAACGAATAGATAATCAGAACGTTCTTTGTCTTTGCAGGGAAAGGGGCTGGTGATCTCACAAGCCCTGTCAGAGTACAACAGGTAGGTGTCATCACAGCACTGCATGGAGACATTGTCTTGGTAAGATCTGCCCTGTGCATACACACTGTGTTTTGACGTTGTCTTGGTAAGATCTGCCCTGTGTGCACGCAGTGTGTTTTGATGTTGTCTTGGTAAGATCTGCCCTGTGTGCACGCAGTGTGTTTTGACGTTGTCTTGGTAAGATCTGCCCTGTGTGCACGCAGTGTGTTTTGATGTTGTCTTGGTAAGATCTGCCCTGTGTGCACGCAGTGTGTTTTGACGTTGTCTTGGTAAGATCTGCCCTGTGTGCACACAGTGTGTTTTGATGTTGTCTTGGTAAGATCTGCCCTGTGTGCACACAGTGTGTTTTGATGTTGTCTTGGTAAGATCTGCCCTGTGTGCACACAGTGTGTTTTGATGTTGTCTTGGTAAGATCTGCCCTGTGTGCACGCAGTGTGTTTTGACGTTGTCTTGGTAAGATCTGCCCTGTGTGCACGCAGTGTGTTTTGACGTTGTCTTGGTAAGATCTGCCCTGTGTGCACGCAGTGTGTTTTAATGTTGTCTTGGTAAGATCTGCCCTGTGTGCACGCAGTGTGTTTTGATGTTGTCTTGGTAAGATCTGCCCTGTGTGCACACAGTAAATCTGTTGTTAGTGTGGTAAAGAGCTGTGTACTCATGGGATAACTGAGGTCACTCTACTCCTTACAGGCAGTACAAAGACAAAGAGGAGGAGAACCAAGGGGGCTTTTTCTCCGCACTCACCACCATGGTAAGGGTTATCTGGAGTCCTCCTTGTACTTTTTACCTTCCCATTTCTACATTGGCAGCCTCTGTTTGCGGTCTACCTTTTAGCTTGTGTAACTGTGTACCCTCAGCCTGCATTCAATAATATTCAGATTGTTCTATATGTATTTAGCTTCTTGGTTCTCAATCGTGCTGTGTATGTAGAGATATTTTTTCAGTACATTCGTGATGTCTTGGTCTGGGCTATTAACATAGAGCAGAGGTGGGACTCAGGAAGGATGAGAGGAGTTCAGACACTGCTGATATGCTGAGGAGCAGTGATGAAACTACTAGAGCAGAGGTGGGACTCAGGAGGGATGAGAGGAGTGAGAGGAGTTCAGACACTGCTGATATGCTGAGGAGCAGTGATGAAACTACTAGAGCAGAGGTGGGACTCAGGAGGGGTGAGAGGAGTTCAGACACTGCTGATATGCTGAGGAGCAGTGATGAAACTACTAGAGCAGAGGTGGGACTCAGGAGGGATGAGAGGAGTTCAGACACTGCTGATATGCTGAGGAGCAGTGATGAAACTACTAGAGCAGAGGTGGGACTCAGGAGGGATGAGAGGAGTTCAGACACTGCTGATATGCTGAGGAGCAGTGATGAAACTACTAGAGCAGAGGTGGGACTCAGGAGGGGTGAGAGGAGTTCAGACACTGCTGATATGCTGAGGAGCAGTGACGAAACTACTAGAGCAGAGGTGGGACTCAGGAGGGATGAGAGGAGTTCAGACACTGCTGATATGCTGAGGAGCAGTGATGAAACTACTAGAGCAGAGGTGGGACAGGAGGGATGAGAGGAGTTCAGACACTGCTGATATGGAGGAGCAGTGATCTACTAGAGCAGAGGTGGGACAGGAGGGATGAGAGGAGTTCAGACACTGCTGATATACTGAGGAGCAGTGAGAGGAGTTCAGACACTGAAACTACTAGAGCAGAGGTGGGACTCAGGAGGGATGAGAGGAGTTCAGACACTGCTGATATGCTGAGGAGCAGTGATGAAACTACTAGAGCAGAGGTGGGACTCAGGAGGGATGAGAGGAGTTCAGACACTGCTGATATGCTGAGGAGCAGTGATGAAACTACTAGAGCAGAGGTGGGACTCGGGAGGGATGAGAGGAGTTCAGACACTGCTGATATGTTGAGGAGCAGTGATGAAACTACTAGAGCAGAGGTGGGACTCAGGAGGGATGAGAGGAGTTCAGACACTGCTGATATGTTGAGGAGCAGTGACGAAACTACTAGAGCAGAGGTGGGACTCAGGAGGGATGAGAGGAGTTCAGACACTGCTGATATGCTGAGGAGCAGTGATGAAACTACTAGAGCAGAGGTGGGACTCAGGAGGGATGAGAGGAGTTCAGACACTGCTGATATGCTGAGGAGCAGTGACGAAACTACTAGAGCAGAGGTGGGACAGGAGGGATGAGAGGAGTTCAGACACTGCTGATATGCTGAGGAGCAGTGATGAAACTACTAGAGCAGAGGTGGGACTCAGGAGGGATGAGAGGAGTTCAGACACTGCTGATATGCTGAGGAGCAGTGATATACTGAAACTACTAGAGCAGAGGTGGGACAGGAGGGATGAGAGGAGTTCAGACACTGCTGATATGCTGAGGAGCAGTGATGAAACTACTAGAGCAGAGGTGGGACTCAGGAGGGATGAGAGGAGTTCAGACACTGCTGATATGTTGAGGAGCAGTGACGAAACTACTAGAGCAGAGGTGGGACTCAGGAGGGATGAGAGGAGTTCAGACACTGCTGATATGCTGAGGAGCAGTGACGAAACTACTAGAGCAGAGGTGGGACTCAGGAGGGATGAGAGGAGTTCAGACACTGCTGATATGCTGAGGAGCAGTGACGAAACTACTAGAGCAGAGGTGGGACAGGAGGGATGAGAGGAGTTCAGACACTGCTGATATGCTGAGGAGCAGTGATGAAACTACTAGAGCAGAGGTGGGACTCAGGAGGGATGAGAGGAGTTCAGACACTGCTGATATGCTGAGGAGCAGTGATGAAACTACTAGAGCAGAGGTGGGACTCAGGAGGGATGAGAGGAGTTCAGACACTGCTGATATGCTGAGGAGCAGTGATGAAACTACTAGAGCAGAGGTGGGACAGGAGGGATGAGAGGAGTTCAGACACTGCTGATATGCTGAGGAGCAGTGACGAAACTACTAGAGCAGAGGTGGGACAGGAGGGATGAGAGGAGTTCAGACACTGCTGATATGCTGAGGAGCAGTGATGAAACTACTAGAGCAGAGGTGGGACTCAGGAGGGATGAGAGGAGTTCAGACACTGCTGATATGCTGAGGAGCAGTGACGAAACTACTAGAGCAGAGGTGGGACTCGGGAGGGATGAGAGGAGTTCAGACACTGCTGATATGCTGAGGAGCAGTGATGAAACTACTAGAGCAGAGGTGGGACTCGGGAAGGGTGGGATGAGAGGAGCAATGATGAAACTTCATTTCAGTAGTTTGCTACTTTAAACATAGCTCAGGGGTGTCCGTTTCAAAATAGAGAGTTTATTTGTTTAATTTTAAGATTCAAAGCAAATGGCAAAAAATATTTGGAACAAGTAAGACAGCCAAACCTTCCCTGTTGTACTGTTTGGATGACTAGCGCTCTGTTAAAATGATTCATGTTTAACAAGCTTTATATTCGTAATTCAGTATGTATCAAAGTGCAGTACCTCTATTTTTCCACAGGTGGGCAGTATGTTCATTGCAGATGCAGAGGAGAAGATCTCTGTACAGTAAGTAAAACAGACAAGGTTGTTTTTCTACTGATCATACCCTAGTGTTTCATTGTAATGCGGTCCATAATTGGGAATCTTCATATAAACAAATCCAGGATATTGAGGCTTGTGAGGACACTGGATTTGTTTGATTATTTATACTGATTGCTGATTTCTGTAATGAAAGATCCTGCATTAAAAATAGGTAATCTGTGAAATCATCTACAGTGTCTTTGGAGTTCATTTCATAAGCTTACCCCATTGAAGTGAAATTGACCACGTGCATCGGGTTTCAAAAGATTCCCATTTTATTTAACAAAATGAAAAATCAAGAGCGTATGACTGAATTCTATGCTTATCTAAGATGAAAGCACATTACTTTAATCTATCTTGTTTCATTTGGTTTCCAGTTGATTTCACCTTGCTGCCCTTTAAAGCTTTTTATCTCGGCATTTACTTGATGAGCAGGACAGCTGTAATCAAGACCTAGCACTCCTTGCCTACAACCATAGTGCCATGAATTGGGATCTCCTGTAATTGCATTTCCGAAGCTAAGCAACCCAGCTAGGGCTTTGCAGCTAACCTTTGTGCAGGCACTGTCTGAGATCAGCAGAACAGAAGTTCAGTCCACTTTCTAGGATTGTAAACCCCAGTGTGACAACTTGTTTAATGAATTCAAATCTATCCTCCAGCCTTGAAACACTTGTTGTGTGTTAAAGCTCTAGAAACCTTGACTTGGGTCTGAGTGAATGTTGAGATAGCAGTGCTGCCATTGCTATGGCTGGTAATGGTTATGGCACTGTCATCATTTTGAATGAATCCAGACCTTGGTTCCTTCTAGTTTTGTCTCTGAATTCTAATACAGTACCATGATTAGTTACATTTGCTCTCACAATGGGGACAAGACCTACCTGAAAATAAGATGTTGCATTTGGCAATTATTTTCTGAACGTTGGAAGCTAATGTATTTTCCTTTTTTCACAGGACCAATGAAGCGATTCTTTTGGCCTTATATGAAGCAGTCCATTTGAACAGAAACTTTATCACTGTCCTTGCGCAGGTAGGGTTTGTTAAAAACGCTGCCGTTTGACCTGTAAAATACTGTACTGTGCTTGATATTTGATGGAGGTGTGAAGTGTGGTTAAGATGTTCTTTGCTTTCTTTGCAGAGCCATCCAGAGATTGACTTGGTGACGACACTCTCGGCCCCAGTTCCAACCACGCCCACAGCGTCGCTGGGAACCGCCCCTCCCTCAGTGGATGGTAAATAAGAACTCTCCTCTCACCAGCTTGTACACAGACCGTTAGCAAGGTTATGAAACCCTTTCTGTATGCTTTCATGTTAAAATACCCCTGGGGGAGCTGTTCAGCACTAATTCATTTTAACTTGAATTTATATTTTTAATGTTATCATTGCTAGTGTTGGTGTTTGAAGGGCCTGTAATTCCGCGCTGAATTGAAAATGCTTGGTGCACTGTTTTTGAGAGGTTTCATTTTGAAGTCAGGGCATGTAAAGCTAGCTGCAGTGCTTTGTAAACCCCTCTGATTAAAGGAGCCAGTCACCCAGACTTCCCCTTCTGTTTCAGTGATGAGTTCCACAGAGCTGCCCCTTGACCCCAACCTCCAGACCAGTAATCTGCTCATCGCCTTTCTCAAGTACTCCTCCATCGTCATGCAGGACACCAGAGGTAAGAGCTGCTCTGGAATCATGTGAACAGGGTGGCTGCAGGGGTGACGTCAGACCAGAAACACAGACTCGACTCCAGGAAACAGCGGGGCAAGACTGAGACTGCAGCACTCAGCGTTTATTAATTGATAAACAAAGTAAACATTGATACAAAAACAAAGCGCCAAACAAAAGGGCACCAGGGCCAAAACAAAACATGAAACACTAAACAAATATATTCTAAATAAAGCAATTGTTCTCTGTTGATTTTGATTTAGACTCGCATCTCTTGTCTCGCCTCTGACACACCTCTCCGTGCAGCTCAAGCTGCAGGTTCTTATAGTGACCAGTGGATTAACTGGCTAACAATTATCTTATTATCCTTCGGTCACATTTTGCACAAGTTAAATAAGGATGCATGACTGTCAGCTAGTTAACAATCAGTAGCTGATATGTCACGCATCCTCCCAAGGTTTAAAAAAAATAAAATAAATAAATATAAAACAATAACAGATGTTACCTTTCGCTGTCATATATACATATAAATCATAATATAAAATAAATAATAAACAAAGGGGTGGGACACTTTTACAATTTTTGTACAATTGCACATCCCTATTATGTTCAGCAGTAATGAAGCAGGCTCTCCTTCCTTTCAGACGAACACAGACTGAATAGCGCCAAACTGTGCCTCATCATTCTGACGTGCATAGCAGAGGTAGGTAATCTCAACCTCAGCAGCAACACCTTGTCATGTGAAACAAGCACAAAAGCTTTATGTTGTATGAGCATTACCTCCTTCAAGCCCTATGGAACCAATATGTATTTCTAGGCTGTCCTAAATCGACATATTTTTTGTGAGCAGCTGTGCTGTCTGAATCTCTTTGATCCCTCTCTTACTGTTTGTCTGTGTTGCAGGATCAATACGCCAACGCCTTTCTGCACGACGACAACATGAATTTCAGAGTTAACCTGCACAGAATGGTGAGTGTCTCTGCTGGGAGTAATGACTAGACCCTGTTAGCTTGTTTGTTTTCCCCAGGAAATACCAAATGACAACATTACAAAGGTCTTCTATTTTCCCTTAGGCTGATATGCCTTGTGCCTGCTGTGTACTCCATTGTTGTCGTGCCGATGTGTCCACCTGCAGTCAGTGTGGGGCTCATACTGTACTTTCGTAGCACAGATTGTCTGCTACTTCCCTACATTGTAATGTACTTTTCTGAGTCAAAAATGTGCATTCCCCGGAGGAATCGGGACATAGTCACGGGGTAGCTAGTGGAGATGGAGAATGGGTGGGTGGATTCATGGGTTACATTTTAAATGTAGATCTGCCACAGTTCATGGCATATGTGCTAGAGTCCACCTATAGTCCACTTCTACTGGCCATTGGAGTATCCTCTGTGCCAGGTTAATCACACGTTTGTTTCTGTTTCATTTGCAGCCCATGAGACACAGGAAGAAGGGAGCAGACAAGAACATCCCCTCCAGACCCCTGGTGTGTGCAGTGTTAGGTGAGCACATGTTTCACTCTTAGTGGACACTAGATAATCTGCATCAGACTGACCTGACCTCTATTAGAACTTGTCCTTGGTTATCAGACTGGCTTGGGGATGTGTGGGGGCTGCTGGAAAACCAGCAAGGGGATCCCTCTACCCAGCATGTTGTATGGGAGAACCCTGCAATACTGGACAGGCACCCCTGTTTAATTTTTAAACTGCAGCAAAGGGAATCCGCACTCAGGATTGGTTCACCAAAACATTTTTCACTTGTATTAATGCAACACCAAGATTAAAAAATGAACAGGTCAAATCATAGGTGATGTGACCTGGTACTCTAACCCCCCCCCAGCCCTAACCTCCCTAACCCAAAAGCTGGGAAGCAGAAGTAATGTAGAATAAATCTAGGACTGGAGTACAAAAGGCAGCCAGAGAGGCTTCCTGAACTGTGTGAGCTCCTGACTCTTCTGACTTTGTGTTTCTTGCAGATCTGATGGTGGAATTTATAGTAACTCACATGATGAAGGAGTTTCCAATGGACCTCTACATGTAAGAGAGCACAGACCCAGTTAGCAAGCTTAACACAACGCAGTCCCACGCAGATTGAACTGTATCCTGGTAGAACATACATTTACCCTATTTATGACCTGTGAATAAAGCAGTGACTTGTGGTAGCTCTTCTTGTATTTTGTTTAATAATTAAGAGTACATGTGTTTATTGCATGAAGAGTTTTAGCGAGGAACCCTCTTTCTGACACCAGACTGTCTTTCCCCTGTCACAGCCGCTGTGTGCAGGTAGTTCACAAGCTGATCTGCTATCAGAAGAAGTGCCGAGTTAGACTACACTACACTTGGAGGGAGCTGTGGGCAGGTAAGGCTATGTATAGAGTACAGTATGTAGTGCACAAGCCAACACATTGTACTGAAGCATTTTTGTTTCTGAAGTAATTCCAGAATGCACTGGAAATATATCACTCTGAAACACACAGCATGGAGGTATGAGGCTGCAGGTCCAGTGCTTTTCCCAGCTACTCTGAAAGTTAACAAGTCCATGTGATGCTCGTCATCAGGGAAATCTACCTTCATGAGGTGCTGTTAATCCTTGCAAAGGAAGGAAACCCCACTTGGGTTTTAATTGAAGGCATTCAGCTAGAAAGGGTTTTGACTGGGACCTGGTTGCACTAAGCTGAACCGGGGTGAATTGGAAATTGTAATTGTAAAAAGGCTTGGCTGTGAAAGCCTCTGACTTGCTTACCAGAGTAGATGAAAACCATAGAAGTGTGTTTAAACTCCTGATGTGTTGCTGTTTCAATGAGGAGGTTCTTAATCAGAGAATAGCTTGTGACTGGTGACCACCCAGGCTGTAATTAAAACCTGTGAATTGAATCTGCTGATAATTAGAATGATGGGTCGCAGAGAATGTGCCTTTCCAGTGACTCGGCTTTGGAAGTAATTAAAGTGATTAACTGCAGCAGGGCTTTTCAGGGTGTTGTGTCAACTGTATCTATTGAAAACATTCATGTACAGTGTCTGTCCTGTATTTCACATTCCATATAGTAGAGAAAAACACTGCTGTGAAATCTGTAAACAAAATAGCAGCTGTGGTGGTGAATTGAAATGCAGCTTTTCAATATATTTAGATGTATGTGTGTAGATAACCCCCAGGACTAACTTGTGTCCAGTCATATCTCTGTGCTGGCAGTCTGTATGTGGAATCTGTGCTGTTGTCTGCAAATGGACACCTGGTATCACCTAATGAGAGCTGAAACCTGCAAACTGCTTTGACTGACAGTAACAGCAGTGCCTGAACCACCCCAGGGGTCCCTGATCCTTCATTACGAGACTGACAGTAACAGCAATTCCAGGGGTCCCTGATCCTTCATTACGAGACTGACAGTAACAGCACCCCAGGGGTCCCTGAGACTGACAGTAACAGCACCCCAGGGGTCCCTGATCCTTCATTACGAGACTGACAGTAACAGCACCCCAGGGGTCCCTGGTCCCTTCATTACGAGACTGACAGTAACAGCACCCCAGGGGTCCCTGATCCTTCATTACGAGACTGACAGTAACAGCACCCCAGGGGTCCCTGGTCCCCATTACGAGATCCTTCATTACGAGACTGACAGTAACAGCAATTCCAGGGGTCCCTGATCCTTCATTACGAGACTGACAGTAACAGCACCCCAGGGGTCCCTGATCCTTCATTACGAGACTGACAGTAACAGCATCCTTCATTACGAGACTGACAGTAACCCAACCCTGATCCTTCATTACGAGACTGACAGTAACAGCATCCCTGGTCCCTTCATTACGAGACTGACAGTAACAGCACCCCAGGGGTCCCTGATCCTTCATTACGAGACTGACAGTAACAGCACCCCAGGGGTCCCTGGTCCTTCATTACGAGACTGACAGTAACAGCACCCCAGGGGTCCCTGGTCCCTTCATTAACCCGTGCTAGTGCCTTCTCAGCAGAGCTAATGCGAGGAGGATCATCCTGGGATATTGACTTTTAAAACTAAAAACCCTGGCTCTGAATTACACTCCGCAGATCCTGTCATATAGACCACATAGAGGAAATGATGTCTCCTGTCAACTGGCTGGGAGGATGTTCTTTTTTATAATGGCTTTGTGAAAAATGTATTTTATTGCATCTTTATATAGTAAGTTATTGCCAGGTTCAATCATGAGATAGAGTCCTGCTTGGGCCTTTTCTCTATAAAGGAGCTCCAAATCAGGGGGCAATGTTATCGTAGCTTTTAGAAGTACCGGAACAAGAAAGGGGGCTTTTATACCGAGTCCTGAGGTCTTTGTTTCTCTTCTATTGAAGCGCTCATTAACCTGGTGAAATTTCTCATGTCAAATGAGACCGTTCTGCTTACCAAATACAACATCTTTCACCTGGCACTGCTGGTAAGTTTTTCTTGCACATTCTTACTTGGTTCCTAAGCTGTAAGGAGGCTTAAATATGCAATTTATAACATCCTACTTCATTAACCTGTAACAGGAGCCTGCAGTAAACAATACTGTCTGAATGTTGACTCTGTGCTTTCTGAGATGTAAGGTTAAACTCAGAGCAAAGCAGAAAAGTGTCAAATTGAAAAGTAGAAATCCAGATGATGGCAGTCTGCCCAAATTTGCTATGTAAAGAATTTATTTTAGTGCATTTAAAAATGTATGAGATACATCTTTACATGGCTCTAGTATCTGTGGCAGTGGGGATGTATGGGAGATGTCTTTACATGGCTATAGTATTGTGTGCACTTGTATCCATGGATATTCCTTTATCTCTTTATGCTGCAGGTGATCAATTTATTCAACATGTTTATAACATACGGCGACACCTTCCTGCCGACTCCCAGCAGTTATGATGAGCTGTATTACGAGATCGTCAGGATGCACCAGGTCTTTGATAACCTCTACTGTATGGGTAAGTGGGACTTTACCTACTCACAGAGATGGGGAAGGACAGATTAAGGAAAAAAATTATGCTCAGAAAAGTTAGAAACCATTCAGACCATCCGTGCTGATCCGGGTCGGTTCCTCGTGATGGAGCACAGAACTTATCATCTAGTCCAGAGTGCAGAGTCACTTACAGCAATGGCTTACCCTAAAGATGGAGCACAAGGAGGCTAAGTGACTTGCTCAGTATCACACAGTGAGTGAGCCGGGATTTGAACCGATTTGAAGCCCATTTCTTGAACCACTGGACCACACGGTTTCCTGTGTTAGTTTGTAATTAATGGACACCCCTGATCTAGTCGGTTCTCGAAGGGTCCAGATGGTTTGTACCCCTGATCTACTGGGTTCTAAAAGGATCCTGATGGTTGGTAACCCATTCCACTGAACACTTGATTAGCTTGAACTTTGTCAAATGAAAGACTTTTTAAAAGCTTAAATCCTGGCTCAAGCAACCCATCTTTATTGAATGGTAATGGCTATGTCTCCTCAGCCCTTCTTTGCTGTATGGTAATGGCTATGTCCCCTCAGCCCTTCTTTGCTGTATGGTAATGGCTATGTCTCCTCAGCCCTTCTTTGCTGTATGGTAATGGCTATGTCTCCTCAGCCCTTCTTTGCTGTATGGTAATGGCTATGTCTCCTCAGCCCTTCTTTGCTGTATGGTAATGGCTATGTCTCCTCAGCTCTTCTTTGCTGTATGGTAATGGCTATGTCTCCTCAGCCCTTTTCTGTATGGTAATGGCTATGTCTCCTCAGCTCTTCTTTGCTGTATGGTAATGGCTATGTCTCCTCAGCCCTTCTTTGCTGTATGGTAATGGCTATGTCTCCTCAGCTCTTCTTTTCTGTATGGTAGTGGCTATGTCTCCTCAGCCCTTCTTTTCTGTATGGTAATGGCTATGTCTCCTCAGCTCTTCTTTGCTGTATGGTAATAGCTATGTCTCCTCAGCCCTTCTTTGCTGTATGGTAATGGCTATGTCTCCTCAGCCCTTTTTGCTGTATGGTAATGGCTATGTCTCCTCAGCCCTTCTTTGCTGTATGGTAATGGCTATGTCTCCTCAGCCCTTCTTTGCTGTATGGTAATGGCTATGTCTCCTCAGCCCTTATTTTCTGTATGGTAATGGCTATGTCTCCTCAGCCCTTCTTTTCTGTATGGTAATAAGAACATAAGAACATAAGAAAGTTTACAAACGAGAGGAGGCCATTCGGCCCATCTTGCTCGTTTGGTTGTTAGTAGCTTATTGATCCCAGAATCTCATCAAGCAGCTTCTTGAAGGATCCCAGGGTGTCAGCTTCAACAACAGTACTGGGGAGTTGATTCCAGACCCTCACAATTCTCTGTGTAAAAAAGTGCCTCCTATTTTCTGTTCTGAATGCCCCTTTGTCTAATCTCCATTTGTGACCCCTGGTCCTTGTTTCTTTTTTCAGGCTGAAAAAGTCCCTTGGGTCGACACTGTCAATACCTTTTAGAATTTTGAATGCTTGAATTAGGTCGCCACGTAGTCTTCTTTGTTCAAGACTGAACAGATTCAATTCTTTTAGCCTGTCTGCATATGACATGCCTTTTAAGCCCGGAATAATTCTGGTCGCTCTTCTTTGCACTCTTTCTAGAGCAGCAATATCTTTTTTATAGCGAGGTGACCAGAACTGCACACAATATTCAAGATGAGGTCTTACTAGTGCATTGTTCAGTTTTAACATTACTTCCCTTGATTTAAATTCAACACTTTTCACAATGTATCCCAGCATCTTGTTAGCCTTTTTTATAGCTTCCCCACATTATCTAGATGAAGACATTTCTGAGTCAACAAAAACTCCTAGGTCTTTTTCATAGATTCCTTCTCCAATTTCAGTATCTCCCATATGATATTTATAATGTACATTTTTATTTCCTGCGTGCAGTACCTTACACTTTTCTCTATTAAATGTCATTTGCCATGTGTCTGCCCAGTTCTGAATCTTGTCTAGATCATTTTGAATGACCTTTGCTGCTGCAACAGTGTTTGCCACTCCTCCTACTTTTGTGTCGTCTGCAAATTTAACAAGTTTGCTTACTATACCAGAATCTAAATCATTAATGTAGATTAGGAATAGCAGAGGACCTAATACTGATCCCTGTGGTACACCACTGGTTACCACACTCCATTCTGAGGTTTTTCCTCTAATCAGTACTTTCTGTTTTCTACATGTTAACCACTCCCTAATCCATGTACATGTGTTTCCTTGAATCCCAACTGCGTTCAGTTTGAGAATTAATCTTTTGTGAGGGACTTTGTCAAAAGCTTTCTGGAAGTCTAAATAAACCATGTCATATGCTTTGCAATTATCCATTATCGATGTTGCATCCTCAAAAAAATCAAGCAAGTTAGTTAGACACGATCTCCCTTTCCTAAAACCACGTTGACTGTCTCCCAGGACCCTGTTACCATATAGGTAATTTTCCATTTTGGATCTTATTATAGTTTCCATAAGTTTGCATATAATAGAAGTCAGGCTTACTGGTCTGTAGTTACCTGGTTCAGTTTTGTTTCCCTTTTTGTGGATCGGTATTACGTTTGCAATTTTCCAGTCTGTCGGTACCACCCCTGTGTCAAGAGACTGCTGCATGATCTTGGTTAGCGGTTTGTAAATTACTTCTTTCATTTCTTTGAGTACTACTGGGAGGATCTCATCCGGCCCAGGGGATTTGTTTATTTTAAGAGCTCCTAGTCCCTTTAACACTTCTGCTTCAGTTATGCTAAAGTTATTTAATGTGGGGCATGTTGTCAGTATCTTCCTTTGTAAAAACTTGTGAAAAGTAATCATTTAATATATTTGCTATTTTTTTTTCTTCATCCACGATTTTGCCATTTGTATCTCTTAAACATTTAATCTCCTCTTTGAATGTTCGCTTGCTGTTGTAATATTGGAAAAACATTTTGGAATTGGTTTTAGCTCCCTTAGCAGTGTTCATTTCTATTTCTCTCTTGGCCTTTCTAACTTCCTTTTTGACTTGCGTTTGCAGTTCTGTGTACTCTTTCTGCGTACTTTCTTTTTGGTCCTTTTTTAATGCTCTGTAGAGTGCCTTTTTTCGCTGAATATTTTTTTTAATTGATCTATTAAACCATTTTAGCAATTTAGTTTTACATTTAGATTTGTCTACTTTAGGGATGTAATTGTTTTGCGCCTCTAGTACTACATTTTTGAAGAACAACCATCCTTCTTCTGTGGGTGTGGCTATGTCTCCTCAGCTCTTCTTTGCTGTATGGTAATGGCTATGTCTCCTCAGCCCTTCTTTGCTGTATGGTAATGGCTATGTCTCCTCAGCCCTTTTCTGTATGGTAATGGCTATGTCTCCTCAGCCCTTCTTTGCTGTATGGTAATGGCTATGTCTCCTCAGCTCTTCTTTGCTGTATGGTAATGGCTATGTCTCCTCAGCCCTTCTTTGCTGTATGGTAATGGCTATGTCTCCTCAGCCCTTCTTTGCTGTATGGTAATGGCTATGTCTCCTCAGCCCTTCTTTGCTGTATGGTAGTGGCTATGTCTCCTTAGCCCTTCTTTGCTGTATGGTAGTGGCTATGTCTCCTCAGCTCTTCTTTGCTGTATGGTAATGGCTATGTCTCCTCAGCCCTTTTCTGTATGGTAATGGCTATGTCTCCTCAGCCCTTCTTTGCTGTATGGTAATGGCTATGTCTCCTCAGCCCTTCTTTGCTGTATGGTAATGGCTATGTCTCCTCAGCCCTTCTTTGCTGTATGGTAATGGCAATGTCTCCTCAGCTCTTCTTTTCTGTATGGTAATGGCTATGTCTCCTCAGCCCTTTTCTGTATGGTAATGGCTATGTCTCCTCAGCCCTTCTTTTCTGTATGGTAATGGTTATGTCTCCTCAGCCCTTCTTTGCTGTATGGTAATGGCTATGTCTCCTCAGCCCTTCTTCATAGCTCATACCTAGCCCTGGGGTTAGTATGGTTGCTCTTTGCTGAACTCTCGCAATGTCCTTTTTCTAATGCACACCACAACTGAATGCAGTTTTAATGAGGCGTCACCAGTGCATTATACACTACATTATGTTTTAGTATTGACAAACTATGAGAACTAGTTTTGTTAATATTTTAGAAATGATACAGTATGCTGTTAGTTATGTATTGATAACTGGCCAGTAACACCCTGGACTGATCTCCCCAGGGTTGGCACCCGAGTTGTTGTTTAGCTGCTATGCCAGTCTGTAGTGGAAACACACCGGGTAATAAAGTTAAACAGGAATAACACAGTTAAATAGGAACCGGACAGGTTCTTTAAGAGAAGCTGTAGTAAAGATGTGTCAAATTGCAGGATATCTTCTCCTCCATCCACTTATCTCTTTTGATTTCACTGAAGTTAAACTGCTCAGCACATTTTCAGATTTGTTTAGATTTGCAATATCACGTAATCGCTTTCGTTGTGGAATTGAAATTGATACTGGATATTTTTGGTACCAGTTACACTTCTGGTTTGAATAACTGTGAACCTTTTTTTAATGTGATATAAAATCAGCTTGCATGTATATGTTTAGGGGGGTGAGCTTATGCTATGATCCATGCTGCAAGTTTAATGTACTGTTATGTGTAATCTTGATAATTGTAATTTAAGCAAAGCAAGAAGAATAATACAGTTCAGTTTTTCTGTGTAGATTTGCTTTATCCTGCCCTCCAGGACTCCAGGTTCTGTACAACACTTAAAACTCACACTGAGTAGTCAGGTCTGCCCATGGGGACAGAAGGATCCCTTTCTCAGGCACAGACCCTTGCATCTCTGTGTGTAGAATGGCATGCTTCTTTTTGGCTGCATATCTATCCAGCACAGAGTACAAGCAGAGAGAACCACTGTGTGATGATGAACATAGCTGATGAACCCATGCAGGAACAAATAGGTCCCTCCTTTTGATGTTTAAGAGTAGCACCTTAAGCAATTTGCATTTGTTTATAAATAAAACATAAATACATGTCTTAGATTTGTATCTTGTTTTTCATTAAAAATATATCCTCCCTAATGCTTCTCTAAGCAGCAGCTATGCAAAGTAGGTTATTGCCATGTCTTTGAATTAAATTGCCTGAGTACAGCATTACGCATCAAATAAAATATTCGTTTGAATCCTGCACAAAGGGGATGCAGTGGCAATGTAATGAGAGGAAGATTCCCAAGTTTGTTCCTCTCTAACCCAGATATTAAAGTGGATACAATCACAACCTCCCTGAATTAATGGGAGACCTGAAACACTGATGGCATGTATTTTATCTCCTGTTTCAGTGCTGAGGCTTTCCACGAATGGTGGACAGTGCAAAGAAGCTGCTAGCAAAGTCACTCTCGCCCTTGTCAACATCAGGTAAGGAATAGGTGATCAATAACAGGTGTTGGATAAGGAATAGGTGATCAATAACAGGTATTGGGTAAGGAATAGGTGATCAATAACAGGTGTTTGGTGAGGAGTAGGTGATCAATAACAGGTGCTGGATAAGGAATAGGTGATTAGTAACAGGTGTTTGGTAAGGCATAAGTGATCAATAACAGGTGTTGGGGGTGGGGTGAGCAGAATAAAAGGCCTGATCTTGTGATGAATAAAATTACATTGCTAAAAATGGGGCAAGAACATAGTAGGTCTGCGGTGAAGTAAAATGATAATTTCATCATTCAGTATTCACTGCTGAAACATGGCACTCATTCAGACCCATTTTAGCACTTTTCTTGCTGAGTACAATTACCTGTGAGTACCATGTGGGTCAGATGGGCATGCATTTCATTTGAGTGCCACGACTTTTCCAGAGGCTCATTCTTACTGAACAGTTATTTGCGTTCTCTAGCTGTTTAATCCGGAACTGTTAAACACTCAGTAGTTCTGCATTTAGAAATACTGAAAGAAATGAAATTCAGTGGCACACGTTTCGACTTAGTCTTGACACGGAAAAAGACTCCTAGTGAAAGCGCTTGTCATTGAATTGAGTTTCTTTTGAGTATTTCTAAAACATTGCACCTTTTCATATTTCTCGTCACCTTTTAGCTAATGCCTGAATTGTGGAGGCCTGTTTATTTACTAATGGCACCGTTGCTTGCTGTGTAACACGGAAAGGAATTTGTTGTGAAAATCTACAGCTAGTGGGCACACAAAATCTTATCCGCGACAAATCTACCGATTGATAGTAAGACTGTGAATGCCCCCCTGTTTATAAAATGATGCTCCAAATTCAGACATTTCTCTGGAAAACATACGACTCAGTCTGCAGTACATGAAAAACAGAGACTGTGTGCCAGTCATGACAGGAGGAGTCTGAGAGAGATGAATGGGCAGGAGATGGGCACTCTGTGCCATTGCTGTGCAAAGTAAACTCCAGCTATTGTTTGTTCAAGATAATTGCTGCAATTAATCATCATATTGTGTTTCTGGAAGATAAAGAGAGAATAGGTTCCTATGTAATTGTGAGAAGCCATTTGACGATAATATTTCACACTGAGGGACTGGTGGAAGGGTGATTTTTTTATTTTTTTTTTATAGCAAAGATGCTTGGACTTAAAATGACTGGGGAAAACTTGTCATTAAAAAACAAAAACCAGCCCAGAACAAACACCCTTGCGCATGGAAGGGAATGTAACAGCAGAACATTTCAGTTGTACACTTTCGGGTTTTTAATGACCAATCAATTACTTGTTAATCGCTCGATTAACTTGCCTTGTCTTTTATTAGGGGCTTTAATGTTGATGAATAAGCTCTTGTTTTTTCTAATGTGTTCATTAATGAGGGAATTAGTCTTTTTCTATTTTGGGAAGATAATTGAACCCTTCAGTCTCATTTCTATTCCGCAGCCCTCATTTAGCTCTGGTGCTGGGCTGCTGTTCTGCACAGACTACAGTGGTGAGCAGTAATCAGTCAATCAATATTTATTTTATATAGCGCCTTTCATAGTGGACCACCATCACAAAGCGCTTTACAAGGTAGTGAGGAACAATGCATAATATATTAAATACAGTGAAATACAGGGAATAGTACATTAAATACAAACAGTAAAACCACAATGCAAATACATTAAATACAGGCTTAATACATTAAATACAAGGCTAGGCTATGAATTCTAAAAATTGTGGATGCGTGTGTCATGCAGAATCATACAAATAGATGGAGTGAAAAACCTGAAATAACAATTTAGACAACAGCTAATAACAGATATCAGGCTTGAAGAGCATTGAAAGCAAGAGACAACAAGTGGTTCTTCTGAGTTGATTTGAAGCAAGTAACTGTGGGAGCTGCACGCACTAAAGCTGGGAGAGAGTTCCAGAGAGTAGGGGCCATGAAGCTAAAAGGGCACTCTCCATGTGTGGTGCACTTTTGCTTGGGTATAACAAGTAAGCCAGAGTCAGAGGACCTCAGCTTGCGTGCAGGGACATAACGTCAGCAGGTTGGAGAGAGACTCTGGACCTGTGTGATGAAGGGCCTTGTAGGCAAGCAGTGCAGCTGGGCAAGACAGGGGGTAATGTGATCATTTTGTGGTAGAAGGAAGATTTGATTACAGAGGAGATTTGGGCATCAAAGGAGAGGTTACTATCCAGGCGTACACCAAGGTTTTGTACAGTGGGGGAAGGCAGCAGCAGACAGTTTCCGAGGTTCAAGGCAGCAATATTGAGATTCTTGAGTTGAGTTTTTGATCCTGGTGGAAGTTCAGATTTGTTAGTGTTAAGCTGAAGAAAATTGACAAGATATCCAGGCCTTGATGTCTTGGATGCAAGCTGAGAGCCAGACCATGGCAGAGGGACATCCATGGTCGAGTTTAAGGTAGAGCTGGTGGTCGTCTGCATAGGATTGACACATGTGGCTATGTGGGCAGATGAGTTGACCCAAGGGAAGCATGTAGATTTTGAAGAGAAGAGGCCCAAGAACGGATCCTTGAGGGACACCACAGGTGACCGGGTTTGTGGCATCACTGCTTACATCATAGAAGACAGACCGCATGCGTCCAGATAGGTAAGAGGACAGCCAGGAGAGACAGGTTCCAGAGATCCCAGCATACTTCTGAAGGTGGTCAAGAAGAATGCTATGATCTGTGGTATCTAAAGCAGCAGTTAGGTCAAGGAGGACAAGGACAGAGGAAGCAGCACCATCAGCATTAACCCTTTGCGGTCCTATGTCTGACCAGGTCCGTCAGTACATTTTTCACTTTCCAGTCCGATGTAGGACCCTGTCCGACATCATCAAAAAGACATAAAGCACAGGTCTCTAGTTGTTTTTTCTCCAGAAAAAGCCGAGAAAACCTTTCAGTGGCCGAGTGAGACCGATAGGAGCAGAATGAAGCCGAAAAAAAGGGGCATATCTGAGTAATACAGATAGACCCTGCACCACAGAGATAACATGGACACAAACAAAGGAGATCGCTGCTTCCGCGTCCAGCGCTCAAAAAATATCACAGACAGTCATTTTGCAGAGCTTTTTGAGATGTTATAGTAATAAAATAATAACTTTGGTCGCATTATTGAGGAGTTTGGTGATAAAACGAGTGATCAGGAGAGGATTTATCAGTATGCACGTCTATAAAGACGTATGTGAAAAATGCAGTGAACAAGGGGTGGGGCTTGGCTGGAGATGCAGGACTGATCTCCTTTTGCTATGCAGGGCCTTTTAAACATGTTTTACTTTTGGGGGGTGGGGGGATTTAAACAGCGTGTGTAAAATAAACTGGACCTGTCAAGTGCTGAATAAATGGACCACTAAGGGTTGAGTAGGAGATCATTCACAATCCGGAGCAGAGCAGTTTCAGAAGTGTGATGCGGACGGAAGCCAGACTGCAGAGATTCAAGCAGATTGTTTACTGTGAGATGTTTCATCAGCTAGCTAGCTAGCTACAGCCCTTTCAAGAGTTTTAGGGAGAAAAGGAAGATTGGATATGGGATGGAAGTTAGATAAGACAGCTGGGTCACGGGAGGGTTTTTTGAGCACAAATGACACGATATGTATCATCTCTGGGAATGTGTAGTAATGCAGAGCATATGAATGAGGAGCTTGTTTAGTTATGCAGTTCATAATGTTACAGAATGCAAGCAGTCTGAGAGAAATCTAAAAGCACATAATCACTGTAACATCTTAGATACCGGTAATGCCTCAATCTATGCTAATGTAAACTATTGATGCAAACCATTGACATGGTAACACAGCAGGGAGGGGGTTAATATCCTCCCTGCATAAAATGTGTATTTGCTTAATTGTTTAATTATATTTGTTAATTTATTTTATTAGTAATTTTCCCCTTCACCTGGTGATCATTGTAAATTAGAGCCAGGTGCAGGGTATTTAAAGAAAGCAGCCAGTCTGTTCTGGGTTGCTGGTGTGTATAGAAGCTGCTTGATAGTGTGCTCAAGCGTAGAAAAAGAAAGGTAGTGTAAAAACCTTTTGATGTGTGAAACTGTGTTTTTGTTTGTTTTATTTGACAGGTAAACAGCTCAGCTGTCCTGTTTTATAGTTTAGGTTCCTGGTTATGTTTAGTTATTGCTCGAGTAGAGCTAGGTGTTTGTTTTTGCGTGTTTATTAAAAATAGCGCGTCAGCACTTTTAAAACTTCAATTCTGTATCTGGGTCTGCATTTAAAGGGGCAACGAACGACTGTGAGTGCCGGCTGTGTATATATATATATATATATATATATATATATATATATATATATATATATATATATATATATATAACGTGTGTGTGTGTGTGTGTATATATATATATTGTATTTGTTAAAATATTACTTTGTAATAATATTATAGGTAAATGCTTCTTATAAAAATGTGTAATATGTTATAATTGCTTGTAAAAATGTGTAATTATATATCATATATATATATATATATATATATATATATATATATATATATATCTATATATATATATATATTGACTAGAAAATACGAGCAGCGTTTATTGTAAAGCTTTAGAAAAGACTGAAACTCATTAGGTGTGCAGATAAGGTATTCATTTCGCAGCACTGGTTTAAATCAGCTTGGTCACTGTGAAGACAGATAGGAGCTGGGCTCTGGGCATCCATAAAGCATGCCTCATTCTCAGTGCATTAGCAGATTAAGAGGAGGAAGAGGTTACAGATTTATGAGTCTTAATGGACGGTCTGTGCACCTGGTTATAGTAGCTTGTAAACATTGCTCAGTGTGTTTGAATGTAAAAGCAGCTATGCGGAGAGTGAAAAACAGTTTGACTGAACCGTTCTAGCTGCCCACTAGTAAAGCCATATTGCTGCAGCACCCCCACAGCTATAGGTGTTTCTCCGATCTAGGGGTTTTATTAATGCTCATTTGTTTTTGTGTGATTTATATAGAGTAGCAACACAGTAGCAACAAATGACTTGAATACAGTGTTGATTAAGAACGAACACTTTGCCTATAAAAAAAAGTTGCTCTCCCTAATTGTATGGCTAAAGATCAGTACAGTGCTATATGTTATTGTCTGTGTTTATTGGGCTTCATTCATGTCAGGTTTATAAGCTCAAAGCCCTGCTTGTTTTAAAGTTGCTGGTTTCAGAAATCCTCCTCAACAGAGTGTTGTGTAGTGTTGTGCAGTGCAGTGCAGTGCTTACATGGTTGCAGCATTGCATGTAAGCCTCTGACAGTTTTTAGTGTAATACTGTTTCATTATTTATAGGAGACAGTTTTGCCGAGCGCTTGCAGCAAACGAGTGGGAGGCTAGAGACCCAGGGTTGAAGCCCAGCGCAGTGACTAACCTGTAATGTGTGTGTCTTTAGGACCTGGTTTCCATGAGTTATCCAAACACTGTCAGTGATTTCTAAATGTAGACACTTAATAATGTTGACCTATGTTCTCTGCAAACCACAACCAGGTGGGGCTTTTATCTAAAGAAGTGTTTCTTATTTTATTTCAGAGCTATCATTAACCACTTCAACCCCAAGATTGAATCATACGCTGCTGTGAACCACATCTCCCAGCTCTCAGAGGAGCAGGTAAGGGGCGGGGTGGGTTTGCACTCAGCAGTGCTTGGACAGCTGGTGTGAGTTATTCCTGTGGATTTGGATTTCAGGAGGAGCGAATGAGCGTTTTATTTGAATGTATATTTATTTAATCGAAAATGTTCTTCCTTTTTTCCCTACATATATTTGCATGGTGCCCATTCCCTAGTAAAACCATTATCCTTTATCAAATTCATATTCTGTTGTAAAGCTCTATCCACAAAGTACATTTTGATTTTGTGTTTCTGTCCTCTTACCTGTTCATGGTGTTTCCAGTGACTGTGTGGCCCTCTTTAGACTCTATTAACCCTTCGTTGGCTGCACGACGTGCAGAATAGACGTGTCTCGTAACTCTTTGAAGATCGCGGGACGTTGTTACGTGTGATTAAACTTGAATCGCATGCCTTTATTTTAATAACAAGACAGGTTAAAGTGAGTTGGCTTCTCTCCACCTCAGTCTTTTAACAGTAGATGTCTGTATGTATGGCAGACTAGATCAGCAAAGTGTCTGAATGGTTGTTACCCCTTTGAGGTCCATTTATTCAGCACCTATCGGGTGCGTCAGGTCCAATTTATTTTCACATGCGCTGTTACTATTAAACAGCTCTTGTAAGTGATTTTTTTCACAATAAACCAGTTTAAAAGGCACTGCATATCAACAGGACACTCAGTACTGCATCTCCAGCCCTGCCCCACCCCTTGTTTGCTGTATTTATCACATACCTCTTCATAGTCGTGTGTACTGATACATCCTCTCCTGATCACTCGTTTTATCACCAGACTCCTCAATAATGCGATCCAAGTCATTATTTTGTTACTATAACATCTCAAAAAGCTCTGCAGATGTCTGTAATATTCTTTGAGCGCTGGATGCAGAAGCAGCTATTTTGTTTGTTATGGGTCTATGTTATCTCTGTGTTGCAGGGGCTATGGGTATTGCTCAGATCCGCCCCCCACCTCCTCCCTTTTTTTTGTTTTCTTTTCGACTACTCTCTGCTCCTGTCGGTCTCACTTGGCCCTTGAAAGGTTTTGTGTAATTTTTCCGGAGAAAAAACGACTAGAGACCTGTGCTTGACGCCTTTTTGATATCTGACAGTAAAGGGTAATGTCGGACCTGGTCCAACATAGGACCGCAAAGGGTTAAAGAAGGCACGGTGTGCAGGTACTGACTGCAATGCCAAGAGAGCATGTGTCATAGAGCTCCCCTGAACTCTGTTCCAATCAACAGTGATACAGACAGCTTCCTCTTGTTCATTGAGTCTGATCTGGTGCTTCTGTCATTTGTGTCTTCTGTAGTATTGAAAATAACACGACTCATCTCAGGGTTCTTCTAGGGAAAAAACGTTGCACGTTTCCTAATTTACAAGCTGGTTTTAACACTACAAAAATAAATACATATTTAGTAACACTTGGTAAGATGTTTGAAATGAACAAAAAGTTTATATTAAAACTTACTGCTGGTGGAGGCTTTGATGCTGGTTGGTAATGCTGATAACCAGTCTATAGTTTAATCCCAGATAAACAATCTGTTTGACTACAAGCTGTAATTACTTTATGTTGACAAGTGGGAACAGCGACAGTTAAACAGGCATTTCGGCACCAACCAATGAATACGCCTTCCTGCCTGACAGGGTGACAACAAACATATTTATAATGTCGTGCCTAATAATTGCTCGGTAACAGTGTTCCCTTTTAAATTAGACAAGCAGACAGGTACAGATACAAGCCTTTTATTATGCGTTTTTGGATATTTTGGGGGGGGGGGGGGGGGGGGGGGGGGGGGGGGGGCAAACATTTTTGGCACAAATATCAGATTCCACTGACAATCAATATTTTGTATATTGCAACAGGTTGCAACATTAATGGAGCAGAATAGGTTTTATGGGTGTGATTCGCCAAATATTTTGGTCGCAAATATTTATGGCTTTACAGTAACCATTTTAACATTGTGTGTGTCTTTCCTCTTTTACTCAGCCATCTGAACTTCCTCTCAGGTTTTCATGTTAAGGCAAAGATTCACTATGCAACACTTTGAGAGCGCTCATTATTCCCAGAAAGATTTTTAAAATGTCAACTCATCTTTGCATCACATCTCCTTCTGTACCTTTTAAACAAGACACAAGTTAAGGGCGCTGGAGGCAGGTAGACTGGGCACAGTCATCCTTTATGTTTTTTTTAGTTGGAAAAAGCTCCAGTATATAGCTGTGGCTCATTCTGTATGCTGATTTTCAATAACTGTGTATAATATCTGTGTTGTAAACTGGGCAGGTACAGTATATCTGGGGATGGAGTTGTAACATCAAAATCTTGTTTTCTTGTTTGAGGAGACCTTTGATTTTCGTGCCTGTGTTGAGAGCTGAGGAGTGCAACTTTATTGTTTTAACAAGGTTCTGTTCAGTTTTTCAGAAGTGTACCAGTTTTAGCAACACTGGAAATGTTATTTTCTCTCTAGTTCACAGCATTTATTTTTTCTTCAATTCCCTATAAGTTTAAAACGATAATATCAAAAAGCTTTAAAAAGTCTCTGAGACGGAAGCTTCTCAACAAAGGATTATAGTTGCTGTTAATCTTTCTTCTATCCTTCTTTTTTTTTTTTTAGCTTTGGCTGTATCTGCAGAGCATTAACTCATTTTCCCCTTGAAGCTCTTGCAATTGAAATAACTGCATCAAAGTGATCTTCAGGTGCTGTCTTGTAGGTCCATCACAAATTAGTTACTGACTTCAGTGATTGGCAAGTATGTATCCAGGGATGCCTTTCTAGCAGATTACAGATTGCACTGAAATTCATTTCTGTGTGATTTGCCCTTTGATGGATATCATGTTTTTGGGCTCATTTCATGTTGTTTTGTAACCAAAAGCCTTTTTCATGATCTGGTATCTGTTGAGAGAGTGCACTTTTATGGTTCGTACCAAGAGGCAAAGGAGTTCGTAACATAAGACATAATGGTACATTAGAGGACCAATTAGTAAAAGAGGAATATTTTGTAGAAAAGGTAAATGCAAAACAAATGACAATATAATGTGTGTTGCTTTGAGCTCATTGCTGAGGAGTGGAGCGGCAGGGCTGGGGTAGGACACACTGAGCTCATTGCTGTGGAGAGGAGTGGCAGGGCTGGGGTAGGACACACTGAGCTCATTGCTGTGGAGTGGCAGGGCTGGGGTAGGACACACTGAGTTCATTGCTGTGGAGAGGAGCGGAAGGGATGGGGTAGGACACACTGAGCTCATTGCTGTGGAGAGGAGCGGCAGGGCTGGGGTAGGACACACTGAGCTCATTGCTGTGGAGTGGCAGGGCTGGGGTAGGACACAGTGAGCTCATTGTTGAGGAGCGGCAGGGCTGGGGTAGGACACACTGAGTTCATTGCTGTGGAGAGGAGCGGAAGGGATGGGGTAGGACACACTGAGCTCATTGCTGTGGAGAGGAGCGGCAGGGCTGGGGTAGGACACACTGAGCTCATTGCTGTGGAGAGGAGCGGCAGGGCTGGGGTAGGACACACTGAGCTCATTGCTGTGGAGAGGAGCGGCAGGGCTGGGGTAGGACACAGTGAGCTCATTGCTGTGGAGAGGAGTGGCAGGGCTGGGGTAGGACACACTGAGCTCATTGCTGTGGAGTGGCAGGGCTGGGGTAGGACACACTGAGTTCATTGCTGTGGAGAGGAGCGGAAGGGATGGGGTAGGACACACTGAGCTCATTGCTGTGGAGAGGAGCGGCAGGGCTGGGGTAGGACACACTGAGCTCATTGCTGTGGAGTGGCAGGGCTGGGGTAGGACACAGTGAGCTCATTGTTGAGGAGCGGCAGGCTGGGGTAGGACACACTGAGTTCATTGCTGTGGAGAGGAGCGGCAGGGCTGGGGTAGGACTCAGTGAGCTCATTGCTGTGGAGAGGAGCGGCAGGGCTGGGGTAGGACACAGTGAGCTCATTGCTGTGGAGAGGAGTGGCAGGGCTGGGGTAGGACACACTGAGCTCATTGCTGTGGAGAAGAGTGGCAGGGCTGGGGTAGGACACACTGAGCTCATTGCTGTGGAGAGGAGTGGCAGGGCTGGGGTAGGACACACTGAGCTCATTGCTGTGGAGAGGAGTGGCAGGGCTGGGGTAGGACACACTGAGCTCATTGCTGTGGAGAGGGGTGGCAGGGCTGGGGTAGGACACACTGAGCTCATTGCTGTGGAGAGGGGTGGCAGGGCTGGGGTAGGACACACTGAGCTCATTGCTGTGGAGAGGAGTGGCAGGGCTGGGGTAGGACACACTGAGCTCATTGCTGTGGAGAGGGGTGGCAGGGCTGGGGTAGGACACACTGAGCTCATTGCTGTGGAGAGGAGTGGCAGGGCTGGGGTAGGACACACTGAGCTCATTGCTGTGGAGAGGAGTGGCAGGGCTGGGGTAGGACACACTGAGCTCATTGCTGTGGAGAGGGGTGGCAGGGCTGGGGTAGGACACACTGAGCTCATTGCTGTGGAGTGGCAGGGCTGGGGTAGGACACACTGAGCTCATTGCTGTGGAGAGGGGTGGCAGGGCTGGGGTAGGACACACTGAGCTCATTGCTGTGGAGAGGGGTGGCAGGGCTGGGGTAGGACACACTGAGCTCATTGCTGTGGAGAGGGGTGGCAGGGCTGGGGTAGGACACACTGAGCTCATTGCTGTGGAGAGGGGTGGCAGGGCTGGGCATATTACTCAAGTTCTGTTTGTGTCATGACTGCCTTTAACATGGTTAACACTTATTGCTTTTCTGTGGCAGGTTAGGATATATTTTGGACAATTTCCAGCCATCTTTCCAAATACTGTGTAATGTGAATTATATAGTGTCTGTATGGCTGTATGATGTACCATTATGTTTGCATAATATATTTGTGTTTATGGATGTCCAATAAGTGCAGCAAGTCAGACTTTTCAAAAATTGTTAGTAACCCTTAGTTTTATAGATTTTTTTTTTTTTTTTTTTTTTTTTTTTTTTCTCGTACTAATATATTGGAGGTAAAGGTGCCAGAGGAGCGGTAGGTTTTAAATTCCATCAAGAGGAGACCTGTCCTGTGTGCTAATGACAGGCTTGCGGTCGAGCAGAATGACAAACTGTTGCCTCAGCCCAGTGGCTGGCCAGATGTATTGCTACACTCTAGCTGAATATTGCATTTATGCAAATCCAACATGTTTTTAGCCAAGAGTGGAGTGAAAAGTAACATAGCCAGCTCCCAAATGCTGCAGCTCTAGATTAACTGTCCCTTTTGCATCAGCCTACACAACCCTGGGAATGCAATACAGAATATAGTATGCAAAACAGAACATTTACACTGCCCCTTCCTGTCAGATTAATACTGAAGACTATTGCACTTTACTGAAGAAGAATGAATGTACACCCTTTGAATGATGTGCAATGAGAGTTCATTCAGTCTCTCATAGCAAGTCAGTCCATTTAGGGATTCCTTTTGCTTATTCAACATTATGTGTTTCTACTACCGTACTGCAAGCTGCTGATTAAATCTATTTGCAGCCTGATGGAGGCCCAGGCTGAGAGTGTGACAGAAGGAAGATTAATAGTAGTAACTTGCAGCATTGTTTCCTGCTGCTGCCACACGATTAACTGGAGACGTGGGGACTCCCCTAGGGACCCATAGCCCTGGATTGCATCAATGCTTTTTCAACTTAGAATTGTGATAATGTGCATGGGCAGGATGTGGGTATGAATCTGTACTTGTCTGCGTATTTACTGTTGATCACTTCAAACACTCGATCATAACTAGATAGTCATTATATGTAATATTGTTATCTGTGCTCTGACTTGGTTTCTTCGTTTCCTTTCTTTCTTGTACTCTCTGCGCCACCCCAGGGGGCTGTGCAAGCAGTTAAGTCTCAGTGTTATTTTACTGGGTCGCTGTGCTGGTGGTGTGGACTCCTGGACTCTAGGAACTGGGTGCACTTCTTCAGGAATCATTACATGCGGATTCCACATGGAAATAATATCTGCTCACTATAGACCTGGGCTGGAACATTTTCTTGTCTCTCTGCCAAACACTCTTGACAGCTGTGCTTTACCTGTAATTATATATGTGTTGTTATATATTATTTATGGGAATGCATTTACAGAGATTTTAAAATACATTCAACTTTGAAGTTTGCCTGTCCTGTGTTTTTGTGCTGGCAGCCAGATCTTGGTTGACTGGATATTTATCCACAGGGGCTCCAACAAATCCACCCCCTTCTGTCTATAAAAGCTAAGATTCAAATTAAATAGTCATCCAAAAATAAAGAAATGGAGACAGAAATGGCACTGACGTAATTAAAAATGAATTGCACAGATATTTTCAGAAAATATTTTATGAACTGAAACCCTTTTGAAAGGCACATCCATTGTGTTTATCCTTTCCATTTATTTCATTTACCATTTCATTCCCTCTCTGAATATTCATTTACATTGATTTTATTTATATTAAACTGACGAACATTACATTACATAGATCATACAGCGTGTTCGACACGACTGCCTAGTATTAGACTTCAGCACCTGAGTTAGGGTAAATAGGGAGGTGTGCAGAGTGACTGACACAAGAGTGGGCTGGTACCACTGTCGCCTGCACACAACATGCTAGGCTACTGGAAGATTGAGTCGGTCCAGATTATCTCAGCAGAATTGTGCTCCCATACATAAGAATGTAAAGGAATGCTTCCTTGGCAGCCAGTGTGTAATGTGCATGGCAGGCAGCCCAATTAAAGCTTTCTAGGCTGCACCTGGTGGAGTGTTAGCTTGTCACAGTTCGGTCAGTCTGAGATTTCTACCAGCTTGCATACTTACAGAGCAGACCTGTCGCAACAGAAACGAGCAGCTACTCTTCCCATAAAGATCTGCCTGCTGGAGAGACTGTGGAATTGAAATGAGGAGCGCTGCCCACTGATGCACAGGGTTTTCTGTTGAAATGAGGAGGTCTGCCCTCTGATGCACAGGGTTTTCTGTTGAAATGAGGAGATCTGCTCTCTGATGCACAGGGTTTTCTGTTGAAATGAGGAGGTCTGCTCTCTGATGCACAGGGTTTTCTGTTGAAATGAGGAGGTCTGCTCTCTGATGCACAGGGAATCTGTTATTGCCTGTAGCTCACAGTTTGTTTCCTGCCCTTGCCTATAGGTGCTGGAGGTAGTGCGCTCGAACTACGACACGCTGACACTAAAGCTGCAAGACGGGCTGGATCAGTACGAGAGATACTCTGAGCAGCCCAAAGAGGCAGCCTTCTTCAAAGAGCTGGTCAGTGAAAGGGGATTAAGTGTGCATCAAAATGCAATGCTGCGTTTCCATTTGCAGTCTCTGATTGCTAAAAAAAATATATATGTAGGAAAATTAAAAGGAAAAAAAAAAGAAGAATCTGGCTCATTCTTCATAGACCCAAATGCTCTACGGTTCTTGCTAGTTATTTAACTCTTTCACAGAAGTGTCACCTTAAGTTAAATAGCCTGGTGAGTCATTTTCTCGTGGTTGCAAATTAATGCAACTTGAGTTTCCTAGACTATCGCATCCTTATCTCACAGCCAATGTGCCCCTTGTTATGTCGAGATTACTAACTCTTTTTTGAAATTCTCAGGTAAGATCCATTAGCCTGAACGTGCGGAAGAACGTCTCCCTGAACACCCTGAGCCAGGACGTCCTGCTGAAGGAGTTCTCCTCCATATCCTGAGGCTCTGGATCCCATCGCTGCAGGCACTTCACAAGCACTGTGATCTCTAAACTCACTGCAAACACATGGGAATAAAACCAGACTTCTTAATCACTGTAAAGTGTAGAGAGGTGTGTCTGGACTGAGATTGCCAGTCCTGGCTTCTGCCAGATCGATGTGGGCATTGTGTGTGTGTGTGTGTGTGTGTTAACGGATTAATTCTTATTTTATTATTCTTTGCTCGTATATGTACCCTGCCTTTTTAGATCCAACAGCTTTAAACACAGCATCTCACACACTGACAGCCAACAAGCTTAATACAAAGAGCTTGGTACTGGATATCTAAAAGACGGACATTTCAAGTTAGTACTGAGCACTGTGGGGGGGGTATTGAACACATCTTGATGCAGAGATGCACATAAATAGTACATAAATATTAATCAAGATAGTAGTCTGATGATTTTAAAGAAGTTCCTCATTCATCACATTGTGTGTTTCAGTGTGGAGGAAAGTGAGAGGGCATTAGGAACTGTGAAAGTGGCTGAATATTATATTGATCTCTAAAGCTTTTGAATTAATCATCTGGTCCAGTAAATCAATGTAACAATTTTCATGCTTCAGAATTGTATTATCTATAAAAAAAATGGTGTTCAGTGTTATTTATATGTAGTGTTTCTTAAAATAGACATTTTTCTAACAACATCAAGGTGTGTGGTGGAAGTTTGTGATTCAAGTGACTGTGCTGGGAGGGTATTTCCATGGTCTCTGTCATGTGATGCTTAGGGTGTGTGGTGGGAGGCGGTGGTCATGACCCGCTCAACCATCAAGAGAAGTTCCACTCCCAGTGGGATTCCGTCAGTGGGTGGCTGTCTCTGAACCAGAGCTGAATCATCACGGGTGATCTCAGAAGACTGCAAACAGCCTCCATCCCTTTGGGAGTGGTGCAGTCAGGAGAGAGCAGGTTTGTGTCCTCACTATGCCAACATGCCTTGATTTCACCTCACAGTGCTGCAGCGGCTCCCGTTGGCCCCGTGTCCTCCAGGAGGGGACTGTATTTATTTGCAGGGTAATTAATTCTAGTGAGCTACAGATGACTTGGCAATCTATAAAGCAGTTTTTTCCCTTTTAAAGAAATTGCCCCACTAAATGCATTCCCCTCCTGTCACCTGTATCAGTTTGCCAGTGCTTTCCCTGCAGGGAGTGGAATTCGTTCAGTGCCATCTACCCTGCTGCCAACAGGTTCAAAGCATGATGCTCTTTTTGTATGTGTTGGAGAGCTCAGATTAACATACTGTATATGAGGTTTGTGTAGCAAAAACATTTGTATTTGAATCCTAATACTAGCAATCTTGAATGATTTTTAGATTATACAGAATAATCATGTTTTTCACTTGGATAAATTCAGAGTGAATGGTAAAACAAAGCAATAAGGTAATTCATTTACCCAGACAGTAATATTAATCCTGCTGGCTTGCATAATACGGCTGATCTTCACTGGTGAGCAGCTGAGATGCCGCCTCTGCTTTGTGTTGAGAGGATGATAGAAGCAATGGGGGGAAAAAAGTGGGGGGATTGTTGTGTGTTTTTGTACATGTGAACCACCGTCCTAAATTGTAATGTACTGCAAATGCATTTGCAAGCAATATTGAAATGTTACAGAACTGGTGGGTGTGGGTTTGGATTTGACTCAATTCTCAATGCCTTGACAATACCCCAGATGAGCCCCACAGCCTGTTCCCTGGAACACAAAGGAGTTTGGTTTGGTAATTCCAATGGCTTATTGTATTGTCTACAGGAGGAGCCTCCTAATTGACATCGGCTCGGGGGGTGGTGTAACAAGAGCTCTGTGCAAAGTCAATAAATAATGTATCTGTAAATAAACAAAACAGGCAGCAGTCTTGCCCGGCTGGCTGGCGGGCTGCCTCCCACAGGAGAGCAGATTGAATGGATTTTAATGTATGATTGCACCTGTCATTAGCTCTGTTTCAGATAACTGATCACAAACGCTAGCAGTGCAGGGGTGCCATTTTCAGACTGCTTATTCAAGACTCATTCCGATTGGGCAGGCCTTCCATTTCATGACAAAATGAATAAACAAAAAAATCGCAGTAAATCTGACCTTGTGTATCTCGGCCTCCCCATAGGTCTCACATTTGCTTATTTTAAAAGCGCACACATTAAGGTAAATGTGCATTTAATTTTTGTAATGGTGCTACTTGCACATATTAAGGTAAATGTGCATTTGATTTTTCTAATGGTGCTACTTGCACACATTAAGGAACTTCTCCATTGCAGAGATATTAAAAGCGTGTTATGGGAGTTTGCAGAAAAGCAGAGATTGGGTATTACAAGGAGAGATCCAGCAGGCAGGATGAATTTCTCTGGAGTAAAATACAAAAAAAAAAAATGTATGTTTACTTCGCCTCGTCCTTGACAGCAGAATCATGATTAACGAAACAATGAATGAATTGTTCTGAATTGCTATTGGGAACTTACAGTAAGTCCAGAGATTTATCTGGTCGCATCAATTTTGGAGAGAACTATTTGGTGTCAGAATTCTCATGCTTGGAGAAAAAATAATCACCTACAGCAGCACAAGCCTGTAGAAACAAAACCACTTTGTCTCACAGCTCATCTGCTTGAAGAGCGATTCTTCAGCAGTGTATGTCCTGTCGGAACCCAGAACACATTTTGCTTCAGTCGTCACATGCAGAAGACTGTGGAAACTGATGATATTATTTGTAATAAAAGGAGATCACAAGAAAGTAATGCCCGTGAACATTGCTTTAAGTAAACAGCAGTGTTCAACGGAGCCGAGGTTAGGATAAATAATTATTTTGCCAGAAGGAGCAAGCAAGCAACACCCTATGGCACGGGAACCATGTAATCATATTTTAAGCAAACTTTCTTAGTATGGACAGTGGCTTGGTCCTGAGAATTAAAGCAGGAGACGTGGCATTTTGACACACAGCAAGCCAGCGGGCTGCTACCGCCCTGTTGCATTCTCTGTGCTCCATGTGTACATGGTTTTATTCTGTAGTCTGGTGTAATAGGAGGGCTCTCTGTGCTCCATGGTTTTATTCTGCAGTGTGGTGTAATGGGAGAGTTCTCTGTGCTCCATGGTTTTATTCTGTAGTCTGGTGTAATAGGAGGGCTGTCTGTGCTCCATGGTTTTATTCTGTAGTCTGGTGTAATGGAAGGGTTTTCTGCGCTCCATGGTGTTATTCTGTAGTCATGGTGTTATTCTGTAGTCTGGTGTCATGGGAGAGTTCTCTGTGCTCCATGGTTTTATTCTGTAGTCTGGTGTAATGGGAGAGTTCTCTGTGCTCCCTGGTTTTATTCTGTAGTCTAGTGTAATGGGAGAGTATTGATTTCCTACCTTGATGATTTGTGGCAGCCTGTGAACTCAGTGGAAATGTTCTCTCCATTACAAATGTAAAGCGCTGACAAGGACTGGGATGATGAAGTGCCCGTGCATCGATGCCACTGAGCGCTTATGTATCTGCTTGTCACTTCCAATGGCTTCCACTCATCTGTTCTCATTCCGCAGCAACATAAGGCAATAGGTGCCTTAACATTAAGAGGAGTAGGGTACTGCATGTTTAATCGAGTCAGCCTGTTCCTTTGTGCACCCTCACAGGTCTCATGCATTGAGTTATTGTGAGGTTGCTGGCATAGTGGATAGAGGGGAGGCAAAGTGATGTGTGCTAGTGATGACAAATACCTGTGTGTCCCTCACTTACTCAATTAAAGGTGAAATGCTTACAACCAGCATTCAGATTACAAAGTCCTGGAAGGAATAATAACTGTGGTAACTCCTAGTAGTTTGTGAGGAATACAAGTTGAAGGTTGGAGGCAAGCTAAGTGGAATTCAGTTTCCAAGGCAGACTGTTAATAGAGAAGCAGCTCAGCTATAGATCTGAAAGAGCAATTACCCGAAGCGTATTCAATCAAGGAGCATGGATAGCAGAGAGCATTTGTAAATCATATTCTGCCAGTGATAAAGCCTCCTGCACATTGACTGGTCACTTTGTCATTCTGCATGCAGAAATCAACCTTTCGCCATCCTCCACTGAATTACAGAGCAGTGGCATTGCTCCTCTGGGGCTAATTAAATAAAGTGGCTGGGATTTGAATCCAACTGACTACATTAAATGGAGCACTGCGAAATACTGCTACAGAGTTCACTTCACAGCAGAGCACTAACTTCGTGTCGTATCTTTAGAATCCAATACAAGGCCAGCACTAGTTAAAGTGAATGCAGTTCTGGTGCCCTTTTCTTTTAATAGACTAATGCTTTATCCAAATGCTTTGTTTGCGTCAAAAAAAGTCGACTGTCTGTCTGAGAGCTGTGTCTTGAAAGCCTCAGTGCTGACTGATTTCTCAGCTCATGCTTGTTACTTTTCCTCTCCAGCCCCCAGGGCAAGCAGCTAATGATGGGGGGGGGGGGGGGGGGGGGGGGGATTATATAGAGTTCCTGGGCACTCGGAGCACAGTTAGGTCCCATTGCGGCTGAAGCTGTTGCCATCAAGGAAATTGGATGATTTTGTATATTCTCCTGTTTGCTTCTCTCTCGTTTGTTAGTGTTTTGTGTAGTCCTCTCGTGTTTGTTACAGTGCTTTGTGTAGTTCTTTCTCTCATTTGTTACTCTGATTTGTGTAGTTCTCTCTCGTTTTGTTACAGTGCTTTGTGTAGCATGCCTCAACCACTGGCAGCTCCAAGCAGAGTGACAGCAGCATGACTCAACCACTGGCAGCTCCAAGCAGGGTGACAGCAGCATGACTCAACCACTGGCAGCTCCAAGCAGGGTGACAGCAGCATGACTCAACCACTGGCAGCTCCACAGGATCCAAGCTTCTCTAGCCACAGGGCAAACTGTGACCTCGGCAGAGTGACAGAGCTACCATTGGAAACACACGCAGCAGGCTAGTTGGGCTGCAGTTGGGAAGGTTGTGGGTTAAAACAGAAAATGCAAACATTTCTAGAGAAGACAGAAAATCAAAAATGAAGATAAATGGGGCTCCCGAGTGCTGCATCCAGCAAAGGCGATTCACGTGGTTATGCCCTACAGCCTGGGGATCTCAGGTTCGAGTCCAGGCTATGTCACTGCTGACCGTGACTGGGAGTTCGTAGGGGGTATGGCATAATTGGCCGAGCACTCCGGCGTAGGGAGGGCCTAGTTCGGCAGGGGAATCCACAGCTCACCGGGTTGCGAGCGGTAAGCCGAGGATACAGATAAGAATTGGGCACACTAAATTTGGGGAGAAAACTGGAGTAAAAAATTGGAGACGACTAAATTAAAAAAAAAAAAAAAAAAAAAATGAAGATAAATATCACCAGGAAATGAATAATGTAGTCTTGGAGAAAGAAGATCTTCCATGTGCGTGCACAGAAACTGCAACCGCTGCATCATGCACAGCCTCCATGTCTTGACCGCTGGGCTTGTATTTATGCTGTAGTTGAAGATTTGCATAGGAGCATGTCTGGCAAAGTGGTTCGCTGGGAGCAAGTGCAGGAGTGATGCAATACGCAGACTGATAATGCAATCAGAAAATAGGTTTAATTTTTAATCCAGGTCCCTTTGCCAAAACAATAATCCCAGGCAGTACACAGCAATGTAGCAAATACAAGTTATCGCGATACAGTTGAAGTGATGTCTGGGTTAGTGCTGACCTCTGGCGACAGCTCTGGAACCTGTTAGCCGTCTACTAATAATAACAACAACAGGTAACAATTGGAGACAAACAAAACGCTCACAATACAATACACACAATACTGGTCCTTCCGGGTCGTTCCTTAACCGTTAACGAAGGAACAGATCACGTCACTCATGACACCTTGGTAAATGATTGCATTGGCTCCTCTAATCCGCGGCTGCCACATAATTTCCCTTCCTGGTCGATGAGTTAGTGCACTGGAGTTCCGCCCCCTTTCTAGATGAATGAAATCCTTTTAACCCTGGGAATGAATTGTCAGCCTAGGGTACACTGTTCCCTTTACTTAGCACCCTCACAGGTAGGGAGGGAGATTTACCACCTAGAGTCATTCTATTTCTGTCACAGCATGCCATAGCCTTATTACCTGCAAAGCCCAACTCTGGAGTAGGTACAATGACAATACATAAGGGCCCTTGTCAAAGCTTTATTGGTTCAATTTAGAGAGTTAAATAGCTTCAAATGCCAAATAGGGTAGTGTTGTGTATTGCCAGGAACACAAAAGGAAACCCGAGCCAAGTTAGCAGAGATGACGAGAGGGCTCTGGTTGTTCTGTAAATACACACGATCCGATCTGTAAATACACGCGATCCGATCTGTAAATACACGCGATCCGATCTGTAAATACACACGATCCAATCTGTAAATACACACGATCCAATCTGTAAATACACACGGGCCGATCTGTAAATACACACGATCCAATCTGTAAATACACACGGGCCGATCTTAGTTTTGAGACTCTTTGGCAGGCAGCTATTACTGAAGTGCGACTCCTGCGCTCTGGTGAAACTCCTCAACACAGGCTATAGAAAAGATCAGCAACACAGCACAGCCACTTGCTATTTAGAAATCAAGGACATGGAAACTCTTGTGTCGTGTCCTGGGCTTGAACCTGGGCTGGGCGACAGAATGGAGCCTGCAGGACAGTGCGGGTCTCTTGTGTCAGAATGGAGCCTGCAGTGGCGTGCGGGTCTCGTGTTAGAATGGAGCCTGCAAGGGAACGTGGGTTTCTTGTGTCAGAATGGAGCCTGCAAGGGAATGCGGGTCTCTTGTGTCAGAATAGCCAGCAGGATAGTGCAGGTCTCTTGTGTCAGAATGGAGCCTGCAGTGGTGTGCAGGTCGCTTGTGTCAGAATGGAGCCTGCAGGGGAGTGCTGGTCGCTTGTGTCAGAATAGCCTGCAGGGGAGTGCAGGTCCTTGTCAGAATAGCCTGCAGGGGAGTGCGGGTCTCTTGTGTCAGAATAGCTTGCAGGGGAGTGCGGTCTCTTGTCAAAATGGAGCCTGCAGGGGAGTGCATGTCGCTTGTCAGTCCTGACTGAGTTTGCCAACAGTACCTTTTGCTAACCTCTGCACAGCACTGCTTGTCTCTGCCATCCCTGTGGCTGAGCTTCCCACTGCTTATGTAACAATTTTAATAATCACATATTGCTGAATAATTCCTACTCCCGTCGAGATGCCAGCTGCCAAGAAAAAAAAAAACTTCAAACGATGTTTGCTTGGATTCGTTACGGATGATGAGCAGCAGAATGGGTTTTTGAGTGCGCTGTGGAAACAAATTGAAATCCCATTTTATTTAAATATTTAACATTTTTAGTGTGCATCTGCTTCATTGTGATGAATATGGGAGATGACAAGGACTCTGAAAGTGGTTCTCTGGCTCTCGTTCTCTCTCTGCTGCAGAACTAAATAAAATGCCTTACTGTGTTTAGTTTAGTTTAGTTTAATGTACAGAAAGGACAGAGTACTTCCAGCATTGGAGGATGCAGGCTGTTTGCGTCTCTTTCCCCGCCTCCCTTTCACAGACTCCCTCTCCTTCCACTTGTCTCTGATTGTGTTGCACTCTGTTCCAGTCAGCAGACTTTAACCCTTGTGCTGTTTATTACACATGTTAGTATTGTCTGTAAGTGAGCCGATACGACTTGGAATTGTTACCGCTGCAGCGGAATCGTCTTGGCGAGGTTGCCTTAGTAACCCTGTTTTTAATGTTTCTTCCTGGATAGGAAAGCATTTAAATTGAATTCTCTGTCTTACTCTGTCTCAAGTGCCTTTTGTTTTTGTCACACTCCTCATGTAATTTTCCACCCTTGATCATGTTCCTATCAAGTTATGTCATTTTGAGAAGCTTGTCTCCCTGCTTCCAACATCTTGCACCCGTGCTTAGTTCACTACCCTGGAGTTCACAATTTCAATCAATTATCTGTTGCTAATCTAATAAAGAGCAGAGTGCTGTCTGTTCCAGGAGCAGCCCAGGGGTGCAAATCATGCAGAGAGCCTTACTGCTGCACAGCTTGAGTGATGTACTGTTCTTTTGTTGTAGAGTGCCAAATGATGTATTTCACCCTTGTTTTCTTCCCAGTTTGAAATGCCAGAGGTTGAGTCTCAGTGAAGCAGCTCATGTCTGAGGTGAGGACTGAAGTAAACGGGCATCCTCTTTCCTTCCATTGATCCCAATCAGTGAATACTGACACACGTCTAAACCCCAGAGGTGAGTCTGACTCATCTCCACCTTGCCCGGTCATGTCTGGCACCTGACCGGGAGTGGTTGCTTTGCCATGCTGACCATCAGCAATTTGGTACAACCTTGATTTCAATGAGTTTACTATGCGTTTAATAAGACACACCTGAACTTGTTACCACTGTGCCTAATCAAGCTCTTATGAAAACCTCTACATGACTCTCCACTGTACTCCAGCAAACCCTGAGTTCATGCAGAAGTGCCTTGTGATACATGCACATTAAGTATACTTGCTCAATAAAAGAAGAACAAATTAAAGGATTAGTGGCTAGCAATATTATTACTTACTGGCACCCCTGCTCAGGTCAAACATTTCTTGCTGTGTCTGAATAAAAATCTCTTAAAGGTCTTTTTTTTTTTTTTTTGCAAGCTATTTTCAAACTAATAGTTTTGAATTTCCAAAAAATGCACTAGTAAATGAATGCACTCCAGAGCACCATTGAATAGCTGCTTCTAAATGAATGCACTCCAGAGCACCATTGAATAGCTGCTTCTAAGTTCTAGAAGGGGACATACAGGACAGCATGCAGGCTCTTCATCTCTGTAATGAAAGGAGCTCCTCATGTACATACAGGACAGCGTGCAGGCTCTTCATCTCTGTAATGAAGGGAGCTCCTCATGTACATACAGGACAGCGTGCAGGCTCTTCATCTCTGTAATGAAGGGAGCTCCTCATGTACATACAGGACAGCGTGCAGGCTCTTCATCTGTCTCCAATGACATCCCTCCGGAATCTATTCCTAAAGCCAGCCTTTGTATTTTTAAACACAAAGTCCTGCACTTGAATGAACTTCTGCTTAATAATTTCCTAACCAAGCTCGGCCCTCAGCCCCCTGTCAGCTTGATAATGAAATTCACGCCCATTATTCAAATAGCCCATTAGCTAGTGGATAGGAAAATTGTTTGCTGCTGAGAATTGATGCGCCAATAACAGCACCCTGCCATTAGTCTTAGGAATGGATTTGCGATTGGAAAAGCAATGCTGAGCCTGTTCCTTTTTATAATGGAGACACTTCAGAAATATCCAGGCCAATATGAATAGACATCCTGCCAAAACCAAAGAGAAAGGATGACAAAAAAATACAGGGCAGTCTGGGTAAAAAAATAAACATGCCAGCTCAGCCTTGCAAGCAGGACCTCCGAGCATCTATTTATACCCAAAGCACCCAAAACAAAAGACTCAATAATAATAATAATAATAATAATAATAATAATAACATGACTGCTGTGGGACCCTGCAGTTCCTGTAAAAAGCATTTGTCATTTTATAATTCCAATTTGCATTTCATTCTTTTTGTTTTATAACTGCTGTGTGGTCTCTGACAGTGATTTGAAGCTGAGAAGTTGTAAAATTGCCTTTACCTGTCTGTGTGATTTACTTATGTAGCCTATTGGTTTCAGCTGAGGGACCTGGGGGAGAGGCTGTATTTGCAATAAGGCAGAAGCGCGACTTTATATATTTTTTGCTACAGAACGTAAAAAACTAAGAAGAAAAACAATTGAAACACACTGGACAAGTATAGAAAAAGAAAGCATTTCTGATCAAATGACAGAACACTTGCAATTGTGTAGGTCTGAGAACATGCTTTTGAAAGGTTACTATAAATAAGGAGTGGCACTGTGAAATCAAAGAGGAGCGCAGCACAGCAAGAAGGTGGAATCACGCTGCCTGCTGCAATTTATGGAAAATAACAGCATTAGTGTGTGAGGAGCTGTCAAACCTGTGGAGGTCTGCTGGCTCTGACAAGTTCAATACTGATAGCTTGTACAACGGACAGCCTCACTGAGGGCCCCCACTGCAACAGGGGAAGTGTGCTTAATGCAGAGCAATTCAGAACAAGCAGCGTTGCAGCCTTTGGAGGGGTATTCATCACACAGTTTAATAGCCGGCTGTGCCTATGCTATATACTCAAGTGGGCTGGGGCCATTTTATATTATCTAATAACAATGTACAACAGCAGATCCTATCTCTCGTGGGATGTAGCCTATAATAAATAATAAAGGATGCGTTTCCGTGGGAAAGTGGAACTGAGTAAATCTGCGGTATGGAGACTAATAGTCTGTAGTATCTTGTATTTCACCTGCACTCGTCTCTAACCCTGGTGTAACTCTCAACACTTATCTGCTCTTGACCTGCCCCAGTATCAACTTATACTGTGTTTTGTATTTGCTCTTATTAGGACTGAAGACATTGTATTTTGTATCTTGCTCTTAAATTGTACTGTAATTATTTATATGTATGTTTTTTTGTACTGTAAGTTGCCCCGGGTAAGGGCGTCTGCTAAGAAATTAATAATAACAATAATAATAATAATAGTAACAAATGCATAAATAAATACAAAATGAAGTAAATTGTGAGTTGAGGCTACTCAGGTTTTTAACAAACAACATTGAAATTAACATGGAGCAGTTAGTGTGATCCTGACACTACTATAGTGGGCGTGAGAGTACTGATGCCTGCAAAGCTCATTAATCAGCAGTTTGTTCTTGGAGTGATGCCAGGACTCTATTGCCTATAAGTGTGCCATGAAAGAGCTTCTAGTATATTTGTATTTCTGGGTTATGGAGATCAAACCCCATCTGGGTTCAGAGGTCATGCGACAACTAAGTGAATTGGAATAGGTTTGGGATGAACTCCAAAGGTACTAATATGAGCAAGGGTGCTGGAACTGGGGTGCTGGGGGTGCGGCACTTTAAAAAATTGTTCCAGTTCCACTGAATATGAAGTTAAAACGTGAATCGCACAACGGGGAGCCGCCTCTTCTGTTGTTTTTCTCATGTATCCCAGCCACTTCCAGCAGTGGTCAGTGTTGAGTCCTGAAGCGAAGTCTGTGGGTGCTCCTGCCTCTCCACTCCAAACACTGGGGCAATGTAAAGTGAGTAAGGGAGAGGAGACCAGACCAGCAGACAAGAAATGAAAAGAAAGTGTGAGTGTGCCCTTGAAAGGATTCGGAAACCTTGAGGAGCAAGTGTTGTCAGGGTCAGCCTAAGAAGCAATGAATTATCCAAGAGCAAAGTGCAGCGGGCAGGCAGAGAGCTATTAGTCTCTGCACTCCGTGGTTAATGTTACAGGTCCTTGGTTGGGAAAGCAGACTTCTCTGTGCATGAGCAGGCCACACATCACCCCTGGAGCAGGCTGTCGGGGTGCTCAGACAGGTGAGGAATAGAATGAGGGTGGAATGGATGACTGGGCATGAAATACAAGTGATGGATGGCAAGGCTGAAGCTTGAGAAATGGTTTGTGGTCTTTGTGTTCAGAACTCTGGAATTGGTTGACTGCCTGGATAATATTCAGTCAACTCCTGGGATTGATTGCGTGCTGTAGATAACACCATGGCCCAAGAAATGCAGGGAATTCATCAGATGAAAAACTATCAATCATACCAATCAGAGAGCTGTCTAAGAAAGGAGTTAGTCATTCAGATCCAATAAGGGGGCTTTAAAGACTGGATTATTGGCTAGGCACACTGCAGGCACTTTGCAATTAATTTTGAACCGGTTCACTTCTAAACTGATGAAAATGTTATAAAAATGACAAGTGCTGTTTATGAAAGAACATTTTTCCTTCATAGATTAACAATAATGCACTATTACTGTAATTTTTCTGTCAGTTAATGAAATTTACCTGAATGTAGTTTAACACATTTACTGTGAACAGTATCCCAGCTGTCATGAAAGCAAATCAAAAATGGATCTCTTTAAACCCAAAGGAATGTCTCTTTACAGACTGA